>NC_041394.2:179786923-180086923 GCF_900747795.2 Erpetoichthys calabaricus
GCACCCGGAAGCACTCCGGGCGTCACTGGAAGGATCATCCTCTATGTTCCCGGGTGTGGCAGAAGTAAATGTTTCCCGGGCTCTCTGAGACTCGGTGGCCACGGGCCCCAATGGGCTTGAGCCTCCTTGCCCTCTCGTGGCCCGGAGGATGAATACGCCACCTCCCGGTCCTTCCAGGCATCCCAGCTGGGTCTGTCCCCCAGCCGCTTGTGACAGATGATGCAAGGGGGAACAAATACAGTTTTTTTTACCTCCTCTTTGCTCAATAAGCTGCTGGCTTGCTGCTGCTGCCATGCCATGTGATCTGAACTTCGCTCGCATACCCCTCCCCCAACACTATGCGCCGTTGTGAAGAGAGGGGCTGAACGCATACCAAGGAGATGTGGTTGCTCCTCCGAAACCCCTCTTAAACGGGTATACATTGGGAAACAAATAACAATTGTTTTTTACCTCCTCTTTGCTCGATCAGCTGCTGGCTTGCTGCTGCTGCCATGCTGCGTGATCTGCCTTTCGTGCAGTGCTTGGAACATCTAAAAGCCTGTACAGCACCTGAATATTCAATCTCTTTTCGCTGTTCCATTATTTCACCGAGTAATATTTTCAGTTTTTTTGCGCTAATGCAATCTTTACTGTCATTTTTTGAGACCTTCAAATTTTCCTTCTTTCATTATCTCATTATGATGTGACTTGTCCGTCTTGTGGAAAGTGAAAGTGTCTGTCTGTCTCTCTTCAAAAGATCTCTCTTCAAAAGATCATGTCTCGTCGCAGGAAAAAAGTCTTGTATCATTGCAAGATTTTTTTTATAATAGAGAGACATATTTAATATATAGAGCCAAAAACATGAAAATCTTTTTTTAATGTTGTTAACAATAGGGAAAATTAAAATCTCCAAAAAAAACCCACCAATGACCCTTGTAGCTTTGAGAAATATCAAATGTTGAATAATGGAAACAAAAACAGAAAGGGACAGCAGTAAGCAAATAAAGACGACCTAAGAAGAGTGATGCAGAAAGTTCTATGAGTGCTAAGTTAAAGAAAGATGACTTCTGTTGAGTCAAAATGATAGAAACAGGTAATTTCTAACATGGGGCCAACAATGGCAGTCAGAGCGATTACCCCCTTGTGCAGTACATAAGGGAGAGAATGGAGAAATATAAAGAAGAAGAACCTGAGGGGAGCATCCATAGAAAGAACTGAAGAGAGACACTAGCCAAGAAAGAAACAGCTCAGGGAAACTGCCTGAACACGTAAAAGAAAGTGCTTATTGGCATTTAAGGAACAGGGATAACAAGGTGGGTCTGGAGCCAAACTGATTAAATGGTGCTTGCAGATGGTTGGACATAATCTATGTAGAATTTTGAACTTAGTGCACTGGTGATTTGTGTTTTTGGATGAAAATTAGTGAATAAAGAATTCCATCAGACTGAAGTGTGGGAAGGGGAATCATGTGACCAGATAGTGGAAAGTGACAGGGGTTTACACAGAAACGAGTAGAGAAAGGGTGCAGGTTTGGATTTAGGGGAAATGGAAACTGAAAAAAGTATAAAGTGGACGATGGAAAAAGTCCACATGTGCTAATAACAGACTTCAGCTGGAACTAAGAGGAGAAGGTGTAGGAAACAGGAATGGCAAACCTGAACATCAAGAATAGGAACAACTTGAGTCCTGAGTCATTGAAGATGTCTCTAAATAGGCAAATACCCTTTCTGGATCAAATAAGAAAAACAATTGGTGTTAATCCTATATTTAATGCTGGGCTGTTAAAAAGAGTCATGGTGATGTCATCTTGAAAGCAATCTCAATATATTTTCTGTTCTGGCATCAAACATTTTAATCTGCCAGTCAGAGAAGGGACAAAAAAAAGTGTAAGAGGAAACAGCGTTGTACTCCACATGTAGCCAAAAAGGGAATTGAAAGGAGAGTTGATCAAGTGCTGAATCAAAGCTTTCTATACCCTTTGTATAGGCCAAATGCAAATTCAAGGTAAGGAAGAGAGAACCCCTGTCCAACTTGTCACAGTGCAAAGTGCAATATTTTAAAGAGGACCTTCTGGAATTCCATAAAAATAGGTATTAGTCCATACCAACTTTGAAGGGAGAGATAGAAGGAGAAAGAAACTTATAAAATTAATGTGGGGCAATACATTAAAACATGAAGAGTAGGGAAAGAGAGGAGAAAAGGTCTTTAATGTCATTCAAAATATGGTGGTAGTTAGAGACTGTAAGTTATATGGAGAGACAGAGATATCTATGCCAAAACATCAGAAGGCCCTGCCTGAGATATGGAGGAAGGGAGAGAGATGACAGGCCCTTAAAACCATTTTTGCATATTAAATCCTAACCTCTGTATAGTTTGACTTCCTTTAGGCTACTTTTCTGTTCAGAGATGGCTGATATATTGTGCATGCATAGATCGACAGTTTTTATTTTCTGTGACTATTTCTAATGTCTTATGTAGTTAAAGACGTGCATACATTTATCTGTTTGTTTGATTTACTGTGTGTAAGATTTAATTACATATAAAAGAGGATAAGAAATAAGAGACTGCCAGTAACTATAATCTTCAACCAAATCACGTGTGAAAAGTACATAATTTTTAAAGTATCATCCTCAAGTCTTTCTTCTAGAAAAGCTCACTAGAATAGCACTAGAAAGCGTTTATTAAAAATATCTGTTAGTGTATGGTTGATGATGCTTAAAATGGTGTGGTTGTGATTTTAAAGTATGAGAATGAATATGCCATTGTCTTGATTTGAATGAATAAAACAGGTGTAAAATGAAAATCAGAATGTTTTACACATGCTTTTAAGTCAAGTGCCTTCAACAAAAAAAGGAGAATCACTTACTTTTATCCATTTAAAATTTTTATGTGCCTGCTGACTTGGATAGTACCTCTGAATTAAAATCCAGGAAAAAAGCACTACTAAAGTACCTACTCTGGAGTTGAGTGACTGCAGGGATAATCAATTGGGGTGTTCAAATTTGAAAGTCTTGCCTCAATTCACTGTGCTTTAATGTGATTTTCTGAACTGTGCCATCCTTGTTAGGTTGGCATGCTGCATGGCATTTGTATGTGTAGTCATAAAAAAGTCACACTGTAGGCACAGAGGAGACTCTATTATTAAGTTTTTTTAAGGGATCAGAGAGTCATACTAAATAAAATCAGTCAAATTGCTTTAAAACATAATCCTACCTTGTAGAACAACTTGAAGAATCTGCTTTTTGATCAGTGTCAGCTGCTGGACAGCAGAACTGGTGCAATACAGTCTTGTTTCTGTGTAAAAGAGACAAAAACACATATGATTAATCAAACGTAGAAAAGACAACGGTGAAAAATCTCTAGAAAAAAACTTAATGGCTGCTCATACATTATCAATAGGAAATATTATTTTTCAAAAAAATCTTATTTAAGATTTCAATATTCACATTTAAAGGTAATTGTATAATCCATTAGCAATTATACAGATAGAGTCCAGGTGTCACAGTCAGAGGGAATAGTGCTGATGATGCAGCACACAGTACTCTCTTATCTGGGTGCTGATAAAATATTGTATATGATGAGCAGGATGATTGAACAAAAATAAAAGCATATGACAGAAACAAGTAAACTAATTTTTCCTACTAATAACTACTGAAGGTGATGCAAATAAATTCAGGGATGCTTGTACAGTTTGGCACACTGGGTCTGTTTTGCCATTTTGATAATGGAGTTTACTCAGCTATACATACTGTAGCTATCAAAAATAATGTGCTGTGGATTTTGCCCTGTAAATAATAACCAACTTACTGTGCTTATTACTTAACTTAAATTGTACATTTATGTTCTCTGAAAAGGAAACTTCCAGTACAGTAGTGTTTCTCTAATTTGCATTTCAATGGAAAAAAAATACTTTTACTGTATGCTATCCATCTTCTACAGAAATTGAGCTTCGCTGTCCATTTATATTTAGTATTACATTATACTGAGACTCAGATTTGCTCCAGAGAAAGAGTTTCATGCAGTGTTTTGTCTACCGTGTGCACAGGTAGGAGACTTTCTTGAGTGGGTGGATAGCCCAGATTGGAATAAATGACATTGGTATGGGCAACCTGCTAGTTCTGACATCCAAATTTAGGGAGCTGGGTGCGTAAGTAAGGAACAGAACTGACAATGTGGTCTACTCTGAAGTTCTGCCTGTGTCATGAGCCAGTCCAGGCAAGGTGAATGAAATTTAAAAATCTGATACATAGCTCAAATGTTGGTATAGGTTAAAGATGCATAAGTTTACAGAACACTCTTCTCCTTCAGGTACAGATTTATCCTGTTCTGCTGTGATAGGTTTCTGATGAACTGGAGGGATATCAGTGTATTGGGGAGGTGTATGAGTGTTGTGAGCACAAGATATGGTCATTTCCAAGGACCTTAAAAAACAAAAGAATAAAGGAAATGGTGAAATTCATATCCAAAAGGGTCAAGCAAAAGAGTAGTCAAGAATGGGCTGAGGTTAAATAGAAAGCCAGTTATCATAGTGCAATATGCAAATCAAAACTTGAAATCCAAAAGAACCATTTTTGTAGTTTCCTTACAAACTAAACCCTCTTTTTCCTATATACCAAGTAAAATTGCAAGTTGTTATATTCCAGAATCTTAAACATTACCAATGCAGTGACAGTCTGTCAATCAAGTGACGAAAGGTGTGAAATAATGAAGTACTACTTTGTTAGTTTACTTAAATAGATGTTTTATTTGTACTTTACTTTTATCCCACTACAATTTTATATCAAATTGCATACAGTACTTCTCAATTGGTTACATTTTCCAGCAAGCCCTTATTATTCATTACATGAACCAAACTATCATAAATTCAAAAAAGAAACCTATCAGGTGTGGTTGTCAACTCTGGTTATACTTCAACAATGCTTAGACATAGCCAATAGAATGCTGAATATCATTCGAAAGTAATAGAGCTGTAGTGTGCCTTCCACTGCTAATTTGGTAGGTTGTTTCCATGCTTCTTGTTCACTACTAAGACATGGAAACCAAATGTGCATGTTCCCTGTGGTCGAATTTGAACACCATGTACAAATCTGTTAAAAGCAGAGGTGATTCATATATTATGCATTGTCTTTGGTGGCTACCGGAACCTAAAAAAAACTCTGCTTTCAAGAATTTACCGTTTAATTTAAAGAAGCATGTTAAGGTAAGCATTTATTTTTCTCTTATATAGTGCACTTGAAGTCCAAAAAGCGGTGGATTTTCAATCTTGGGACCATAGGTTGCATAGTGTGTGAATACAAACAAGATATTGCTGTGGATAATTATAATAACATAGAAAGGTAAACATTTTTTTATAAATTAGAAATTGCACGTATGATGAGCTGCATGTAAGTGAGGAAATTTGAATTTAACTAGAAGGTATTAGGGATAGAGGTCTGATATTATGAGTTCCACAAAAATGCAGACAATAGTTTTAATATGCATTGTTTTAAAATGCTAACAATGTAATTTTAGAGGGAAAAATTACATTAATAGAAATATAAATTATCCAAAAATTAACTGGGATACCCTTACAAATATTGTAACAGACTGAATAGGGGGTGATATCCCTGGCTTTCCTTTACTTTCTGTTTAATTTTAATAAATAATTTTGTGTTTTATGTTATTGAATATTTATGTTTTCTGTTCTTATGTATTGAACTTTAACAAGTATTTGTTGTTTATTAATTTTTCTTTGTCTTCTTATATTAAGCCTAAAAGCCCCCATAATGCTGCAGCAGAGCAGCTATAATCAGCTCCATATAACACTAAGCTTCCTCAATCCTGTGCTTATACATTTTCTCTTGCTCAAATCAATTGTGTTATGATCAGCTTCTTTACTTAATTTTTAAAATGTTTTCCTTGTGTTTCCTTCAATTGTCCATCCATCCATTATCCAACCCGCTATATCCTAACTACAGGGTCATGGGGGTCTGTTAAAGCCAATCCCAGCCAACACAGGGTGCAAGGCAGGAAACAAACCCCAGGCAGGGCACCAGCCCATTGCAGGGCACACACACACACACACACCAAGCACACACTAGGGACAATTTAGGATCGGCAATACACCTAACCTGCATGTCTTTGGACTGCTGGAGGAAACCGGAGCACCCGGAGGAAACCCACACAGACACGGGGAGAACATGCAAACTCCACGCAGGGAGGACCCGGGAAGTGAACCCGGGTCTCCTAACTGCGAGGCAGCAGTGCTACCACTGTGCCACCGTGCTGCCCTCCTTCAATTGTTCTATGAGTAAAATAGGTTTTTGAAGCCCAAGAAATCTATTTCTAGCATTTGTTTCATTATTTAGATTAATTTTCATAATGTTGAAAATTTTTAGTATTTTCCAGTGATGCCTTTTCATATTCCCTTTGCAGCCTCCATTTCAAGGAACTTTTATTGATGGTTGCTATGCCATTGTTAGGCAAGGTCAACTGGAAGTGTGCAATGCATGACATCACCAGGTCAAAGGTATAATGTTTAGAACCATACATTTCAAGTTTGTCTTACATTGCAGATAGGATTTGAAAAGACTTCTGAATAATGTTTTTCTTAACTTTGTTTTAGGGGATAGATGTCATAGTTTATTGATGTTTTTGGTATTTAGCTTGTCCTGGCTTTTTGACTATGTTCAAAAATATCTATCTTTACAATTAGGAGGCAGAAGAGTTTAACTCTTAAGCTTGGATTCTGGATTTAGATTTTTGGATATTGTAGGTCTCCTTAATTTTTGAGTCATGCACTTCTGCTCTTGGTTCTAAATTTGATTAACTGGAATACAGGTAGTCCCCAGGTTATGGACACCCGACCTACAACTTACGAACGAGGACGCAACTGCGACGCATGCGCCTCAATAACTGCCGCTCCGTCATCTTTAGCCTGGGAATGCCTCAAGCGGTGGCTGGAGGGGGGCGATTTCGCTGCTCGCGCAGTGTAGTGTTCCTCGGGTGGCTTCTGGCAGCAAGCGGTGACCCGTGGTCCATAGTCACCGGGGCCACAGCTATCGTTCGTGTGCAGGACGATGGTTCGCTGCCCGTCCACTATGCCGCCGCAGCTATTGCTCCTGACTGGATGCAGGCTGGAAGGAGCAGAGGGGGGCGTTTCACTGCCCGCCCAGCACACACGGCTAGTAATGCTGCAAGCGGTGACCTGGTTGTGGCTGAACGGAGCGGTGGGGGTAGCATTGTAGTGTGCCTCGGATGGCTGCCTGTTGAATTGGGGTTGGGCGATTCACTACACGCCTTTGGCCACCCCGTATTCGTTCTCGGTGAGCAGACACTGCAAGCAGCATACTTTAGTGGAGGTGACTGTGAGGTGGGCTGGTGATGAACTGTCCCTCGCCGCCCCCATTCATTCTCAATAGCAAGCCTGCTTGTACTGTTACGCACATAGCAGGAAGTTGTGTCTTGTCAGTACATTAGACGTGTTGACGGGTGCCTTCCTGCTGTGATAACGTGTACTGTATAGCGCTGTGAAGAAGAGCTCATCTTAACCTTTTGTCTTCACCCTTCAACAATGTCTCTGAAACACAAATCTGACGCAAGTGCTGGTGATACAGTAAAGAAGAGAAAAACCATCACCATTGAAAATAAAGAAGAAATAATAAAAAGGTCATCATTCATTGGCAGAGCACTTAGTTACAGTCGGTCAACAGTAGCATTTATTAAAATAATGTACCTGTTCTGACTTACATACAAATTCAACTTAAGTACAAACCTACAGTCCCTATCGCGTACATAACCCAGGGACTGCCTGTACAGACTTACATTTTTTTTCATTTTTTATATTTTTAAATAAAATTTCTTATCATAGCAAGGACTCTTTTGTTATTTGGGCCCTTTGCTGTTTATAAGCTTGGACCTCTTTAAGTGTACAGACTGCAAGAGTCATTTTGAGTCTAAGAGCCAGGCTTACTTTGTGATAGTGAGGCCTACCTCTTTTTTTCAGGCTTGTCAGGAGTTAAAGCCAAGTTATACATGGTGAAGCCTTTTTTGAGTTTTGTGTGAGCCCTGCAATTACATAGACAGGCTTTCATAGACATACTCAGCAACTGTTTTTTAAAACAGAGATAAAAGCTGTCTATTTTTATTAATCTGTAATAACCAGGATATAATTCAGGGTCTACAGTTGTTCAAATTATTAGGATCAGTGACATTAATATAATACATTTTATAGTGGTTTGGCAGAGAACCAATTCAAAAACGTTTATAATTCAAAACAGTTTAAATTAATTTTTTATTCCTTAAATATTTCAGAAACTTCCCCTGCACTGCAACTAAAAAGTTTTCAGAATTTGCTCTACTATTCTTCAACTGACTCTACACTTAAAAGTTGGTCCTAATTTACCTTTTTTAGAAAGAATTTCTTCATTTTTGGCTTGCTAAAGTAAACATCAAATAACTGATGCACACAAATAAGGTA
Organism: Erpetoichthys calabaricus; assembly: GCF_900747795.2. Classification (NCBI taxonomy): domain Eukaryota; kingdom Metazoa; phylum Chordata; class Cladistia; order Polypteriformes; family Polypteridae; genus Erpetoichthys; species Erpetoichthys calabaricus. The sequence goes on from NC_041394.2 coordinate 179,795,361, forward strand.
AACAAATTGTTCTGAAAAAACTAATGTCTCACTAACTCTGTGAAAAAACTGATAAATTGTCTACCTGTCTTTGTAAGCATCATACATATTATCAGTCTTGTTTCTCTTGTGATGTTAACTTGACTGTTACCTATCATGCAAACAGTTTCCATCATAGTGCACTGATATTACACGTAATATACTGCCACTCGCTTTAAACATGTACAAGTATATAAACTTCCCAAATGACAATTAACACTTAGACACACTCCTGAGAACTCTTGCCTAACCTGTTGACCACTGTGACAAAGACATTCCAAGAGCAAGCCAAAACTCTGCTATGCCAATCAATTAGATTGCAACTAAAAAATCTGAGACCTTTAGAAGAGGTATTTAAAAGAAATATGTACTTTGAGAAATGTGAAAGCATGCAATGGGTAAAGGATGAAACACTTTCTGTTGTGATGTATTAAATATTATGCTGGATTTACTTAAAATAATGTTTAGGTTTATTTTTGTATTTTAAAATCTAAATACAAAAGTGAATGTTGTATAGTTAGCAAGATTTCCATCTCTTCCATTAGCTCTGTTGAAAAGAGGGGACCCAAAGTTTTTTTTTGGCTGTATATCAACCTCTTCTTCCTCATGAAATATTTTGTGAATACCATCCATTGTAAAATTGGAATTTTGGAAAAACAGAAGAGTAAATAGATGATTACTTATTTATCAGTCTTTAGACTACTTGCAAGACTCTTTTAAAATCCTCTGTAATCCTGAGATGAAGTCCAGACAAAAGTAAACTATATTCAGATGATAATTAGGAATGAAAATATATCAATTTATTGAAGTCCAAACTTACCTGCACACCCACACTTATGTACTCATACATTCACTGTGTCCACTGTGACTCATGGTCACTTTATGATATGGCAGTAAAGTAGAGTACCTAATGAAAACTACACAGGCTCAGGGAAGTCATGTAACTATTACTGAGCAGGTAATCAAACTGAGATCACTTGAAATATGAGACAGCAACAATAACCTCTCCAACAATGCACTCTCAGAATTATATTACAGTCAAATAAAATATGTTTACTTGTTGCCCCTGACCTATGATGGCGAGTCCACTGTTGATAAGCTTCAAAATGGTTTAGGAGTTAGCATTTTTTAAAATTTAAACATGCTAGAAAAAGAAAAAACAGAACTGTGTCTAACCTTTCTTGAACTCATTAATTAGATGTGTGTCCTCAAAATTTAATAAAGATAGCTATTATTACAGAACTTCCATCTCTGCCTCACTACATGAAGCTGAGTTAAGTGAGTGGCCTGTTTGTGGTCCAGTTGTAAACAAACAAAGTCTTAAGCAATTTTAAAATATCATGATCTTTCGAGTAATTCTGAATAAAGGTATTAGGTAGATGTGTAATAATAACACATTTTCACCACAGGCTAGTTAAGTGTCTTGTTAGGTTACCCAGTAAGAAGGAAGTGGTGACTGACTCAAAAAATGTAGAATGTTAGCATTTAAACTGGTGCAGCCAATTCTAGACAGGCAGAGTAGGTCTGGTCTTGCTTGTGAAGTCTTTGTAGGCCTTACATCCTCTTTTACAATGGTCCTGTTCCAAATCAAAACATTCTTCTAGGCAAAACACTAGAAAGACGTAGACTGAGAAATACAATTATCCCTGTTTTGTTTATTTGTCTAATGAAATTATCAGAACTAATTAAATATAAGCTGTGGACTGCAGTATGGTATTACTGTATCTCTAACAACACTAGAGGACATAATATGTATAGTTAGTTATTTAATTAAAATACTGCAGTACCATACTTCAAATTAAATGTATAAGATATGAGTTTAGAAAGGACATATGGTCAAATAGCAATTAATTTTAATAGTAAGACAGAGTATGATGAATGCAGTTTTTATAATATAAATGGTGTTACAAAGCAGTTTTTAGACAGAGTTCACATTGTGCACGATAGTATTCTGAAATAAAATTTTGTATTCCTTCATAAATATTCATTACACTTCACTGTTTTTATATTTATCCAAAATGCACCTTTTTTGCAAATCTTTGACTACCAAGTGTTTTATCCTTCACATCTTGATACTTGGTAACTGCTGTCTTTCTTACATCATTTTTTTATACACTTGATCATACTACCAGTATCGTGGCAAAATATATTCATCTCAAGAGTGTCAATCTATTTGTGGAGAAGCCTGGAAATTTTTAAATACTATATGTGTCATACTAGGGACTATATCTCTCAGACATTAGCTGATGCCAAGGCTGATTAAATACATTTTACTTTTAACTGTTTTTACTTTTTCTTTGCTAGCCTAAATCAGGAGATCAAAACGTAATACATTATACCGTTACACCATGTAATGAAAAGCTATTCATAGATTTATAATACCTCATTGCTGTACACATTGCTGTTATGCATCTATTCTGTTTACTACTTACAGGCACTACTTTTTCTTTGCTGTTTTTGGTACTTGTTTTATTACATTTTAACAATTATATGAAAATAAAAGCAGTAGTTTGTTTCCAAATCTCTTTTTAATTCTACAGTACCTAACAACACACTACTAACACTATCAAAAAAGTGATTCTTATGGCTGCTTCCCTTTCTCCCCTTTACACTCCAATTTACAGGAGTTCAGCTGGGCTCATGAAGAAATCTCCTGGGCCTCTGTGGTAAATTCTGTGGATGCTTTAACTTAATTCTGCACTTACATATTCCAAACAGTATAATGTGATTAAATATACCTTTATTGGTTGTATGTTGGGCGTCATGGTGGCACAGTGGGTAGTGCTGCTGCCTCGCAGTTAGGAGACCTGGGTTCGCTTCCCAGGTCCTCCCTGCGTGGAGTTTGTATGTTCTCCCCGCATCTGCGTGGGTTCCCTCCAGTTTCCTCCTACAGTCCAAAGACATGCAGGTTAGGTGTATTGGCAATTCTAAATTGTTCCTAATGTGTGCTGGGTGTGTGTGTGTGCGTGTGTGTGCCCTGCGGTGGGCTGGTACCCTGCCCAGGATTTGTCTCCTGCCTTGAGCCCTGTGTTGGCTGTGATTGGCTCCGGCAGACCCCCGTGACCCTGTAGTTAGGATATAGCGGGTTGGATAATGGATGGATGCTTGTATGTTCTCATTCAGTAGTGTATAATATGATCATGTGCCCGAGCTTTGTATATAATCAAAATTAGTCATGTTTCATACATGATTTTGTAAATGATAGTTTCTCTCTTTATGCACATTATTTTTATATTATACACATTACTCTATTACTTTCTAAGCTCTTTAGCTTCAAGAATATGGCTGTTGCATTTAATTCAAGTTTTTGGAAGACAAGTTATGTTGTTTGCTGTCTCTAACCTTAAAATCAACCATGGAAGGACTAAAAACTGAAGGGAAGAAGAGTAATAATAAATTTGGGATCTATTTCACACTTAGAAAAGGATAATACCAAGCAATATTTACACATTTTCTATGGAAATTAAATATAAAGTCTTTATGTATCACTTTGTGTTAACTTTTGTCAGAAGGAACTATGAAAAACAGGAAGAATTATTTCCTTACTTCCCTACTTTACATGTTAAAACAATACCATTAGTTATCCTGGTTTTCTACTAGACTCGTAACTAAGTGGTAATATTCTTCTATAAAACTTGAAAATATGATTTGGTGTTCATTCTGCTAGGGAAATTAAGCCGTATAAGGATAAATAAATATCTATTGATTAAAATTGTGGCTTACTATTTCTTCCACATTAACTAATATCATTTCTCAATGAAATTTTATAAAGTTATCATTTTTTTGGTATTTTGAATAAGATATGTCAAAACATTTTAATTTAAACTTGAAACACACTGATTTTTAAAACACTAAAATTAATATAGGCTCGCAATAGTTATTAAGTCAATTTCTTGTATGAGAATAAAGTATATTAATTTAACCTTAAATATTTACTGCTTGTAAAAGTCAAGCAAGAGAAGCTGACACATGGCAGAAATGTTTCAGAGTGTACCACAGTCTTACAAAATATTTTTTTGTCTTACAAAATATTTTTTTACAGTTTTGCTAAGCTGTATGACTTACAATAAATGGTATGCATAATGGTAGCATTAGCAATACTGTTATAGACTTTAAGTTTAGTTTGGAGTCAAGTGCCCTGTAACCCTGAAAATTACTTTAGAGGTATTCAAGGCCAACGCAGGAGCATCTGATAATATCCTAACAGATGAGATATTTACAAATATTTTACTTTATTATTTTATTCTAAGGAATATGCTGTTTTTGTATAGAGTGCATATTACAGAAACATGAATGTTAAAAAGGTGTACATTTCATAAATTGGTAAGGAAAATACACTGAAGCTTTTTTCTGTTTTGCAGGATACATTATTTAATAAATAATGAGAAGCAGCACTGTGCTTTAATATCATTTGTTTGACAGTGCTTTTCAGAATAAAAACTCAAATTCAACAGGGAATTAGCATTCTTTGTTGTCTTAAAAAGCAAACAACCCATCCAACTCCTGCAAACACAGTAGCTTAAAAATGAGCCTTTCTCTTTTCCATTACATATGGAATAAAAATGCTAATTAAACTATTCAGCATCTTTGTGAAGACAGAAAGATGATCTGCTCTGAGATATTAGCATATTAAGTAAACAAGCAGACTGAATGAAAAAAAAGATGTTCAACAGTTTGGAGCTGTTTCCTGTGTTTGTTTGATGAGAAAGCCACCTAAATATTTCAAAAGGAAACATGGTTAATTCATCTGTTCTAGGATATTAAACAAGTCATAAAATGTATGTGTGGCATAATATTCTGGTGTGTTTGAGGACTTCATCAAACAGTCAGTTACCACATTTTTGTTTATTAAATATTTTTGTAACAATGACTTAATTAAATACAATACTGCAATTACATGTACAGTATGTCATGCCAAGCCTTAAATATTTCAGCAAAAATAATTTTCCAATTTTGTAACAGGATTGCCAAAATAAAGTTAAATAGGAGATTCACAGTGTGGTATAGTTAAGAATAACAACAGATATCCAGACAAGATGCATGACACAGCTATACAGTATGAGTGTAACCATACATTTTATCAATGAATGGATTCTGTGTAACAGATTATTACATACAGTACATATTATTTTCTTGAAGACCACACAAGAGAAATTTTCATGCAAAGACTTAAAGAGCTACCAAAGCTGTTGGGATTACAGTACAATAAAGTTGCATGACTACTGATAATGCCATAAGCAATCAAAGTCAGTTGGACAAGGCATGGAGTGCTTTGGCCAATATTCACATTAGGGAATTGGTGAGTATCCCAATAAAGACAACATTCATCTTAAAATTTTAGAAGTTATAAATAAATTACTCAACTATTATGATTATATTTATCATAATACATTATTATATTATCGAATTAGTCAATCTCAGGGCTAAAAATTCCTATTAATCATCCTTTTTCATTATTTTTACTATATACAGTAGATATTAAATCTTTCTTTTCTTCTCTCTCTCTCTCTCTCTACTTGAAGTATGCTGATCCAGCTACACAAGATTTTGGAGCCAGCATTCCTAGTAGATACCTGTTTCAAGACCAAATACACCAAGCCGGAGAATGTAGACAACATAATCACAAAAGCAGGGGCAGAGATCTAGACACTAGTAGCAGAGCTGTCTACAGAGGGTGCTGCATTCATTCAGCAGCAGAAGGGGCAGTTGCTGTATCAGAGATGTAGGCTAAGAAGATGAAGAAAGTCAAGTCCTCCCATTCTTCAATAGAGATGCCATTGAATTTGAACTAAGGAGTTACCTGAATTAGACAATGAAAATACATGAGACAGGGCGGCACGATGGCGCAGTGGTACCGCTGCTGCCTCACAGTAAGAAGACCTGGGTTCACTTCCTGGGTCCTCCCTGTGTGGAGTTTGCATGTTCTCCCCGTGTCTGCGTGGGTTTATTTAATTTGTCCAATTACTTTTGAGCCCCTGAAATGAAGGGATTGTGTTAAAAAAATGCTTTAGTTGCCTCACATTTTTATGCAATCGTTTTGTTCACCCCACTGAATTAAAGCTGAAAATCTACATTTCAACTGCATCTGAGTTGTTTCATTTAAAATTTATTGTGGTAATGTACAGAACCAAAATTAGAAAAAAGTTGTCTCTGTCCAAATATTTATGGACCTAACTGTAAATATTTGCTAATATCTCTCATCCCTAGATTGTTAATGTAAACAACCATTATATAGGTTCTGGAGAGACATCAGATGTGCCACTATGAGGAAAGCAACGTTTTCTATGTTATGATAGTTACTGTATGTTGTAGGTTGTTATAGATTGTGTTCACAGTCATCTTTGGGTACAGAAATGTAGTCTGCTGAGTGAATGCTTCACCTTTTATAAATCTATGAAAATGCGCTAAACTAGCAATTAAATACAATGCAATCAAAAAGAAAACACACTGAGAATTGGCTACAGGACACCAAAAACAATATAATAAAATATATCTGAGAAATTTGAGAAACCAATCATTATATAAAGAAAAAGCCTGCATAACTTAAACAAAAGAAGTAAACTATTTCATTACTTCAAAATAAGAATATTGTTGTACGCTACTTCATAATCCGTGTGTTTACATGCACAAACAAAACCAGGATAAGGTGAGTAACCCTCTTAAGGTAGAAATTTAATTTCTTAAAAACCTTCATTTGCATGTGCAAGTATGCTTCTGGAGTTGTCCTTTGGCAAAACGCTCCAAAATTATTAAACTGCACAAATAGCAGGTAAATATCAACTTCAGCCACCAGGAATCTGATAATTTTCTTGTGTTTTATAAATATGTTTAGTCCTTCCTGTGCTTTGAAGTAAATAACATCCATATCTGTTTTACTTCCTTGACGTGAACCACCAATGATTCACAGTTTCAACACTGGCTGCTGTGTCACCCAGTCAGCATGTTTATAGCAAATAGCTGGATTAAAATAAAACTAACACTTTATTGATAGGTTTATGTTACTGGATTGCATGCATCACACTCTTCTGCTTCATTGTGAGATTAAACCCTGCATACACAACACATGACTGTTAACGTGTTACCCCAAACACTGCTCCCGAGATTGTGCTGGTGAGTTTAGCACTGTAAATTCAGCTCAAATTATAAATTTAGAAGGTTCTGAAGTACTGAGACAGAATACTTCAACCAGGAAAAAGAATGATGCAGTCTCTTGAGCATTTGCAGGAGATGTATCTTTGTGGACACTACTGTCCATGGCTGCAGAAAGCATGTGTAATGCTATCAAATGTGCATGTGAACAGAGTCAACTCAAATGAATAGACTAGAAAATCATTAACTGTAACTGGGTTAAAGGTTTACATGGCCAAATAACTGGGTTATTTTCCGAAAAAAACCTATGTGTGTTAATCAGGTTTCTCATGGGCCAATATTCCAGCTTATCTAACAGGAATAAGGGTTTCAAAGCCATTTTAGAAACCAGGTTTCTGTGAATAATCATATTTTTAAAGCATATGTAAACGTGGTGATTGCTCTATATTGGTCTCTGCTTAGAATGTCTACTTCATTATTAGACTTTTACAGAAGTTATAATGGGCTTCTTTTCACTGCTCTTACTTATATTACTGAATCCCCTTTACATATATTCCTTCATATTACAGTTAGCTTTTCATACTGATTTGTTTCTTTAAATATTTCTAAACTTTATATCCTTGCTTTGCTGAAAAAATACAGAAATTAAATTCTTTATATGATCCAAATACATAAACACAATAATTAACTTTAAAAGATTGTTCTTATATTTAAGGTAATGTCAGTTAAATAATCCTTATAATTAATAATTCCACTTAATTATTTGTTATATTTTTAAGACAGAGAAGCAGGTTTTAGAAATGTGACCAGTAAAGATTAAATCTATTTAAAAAAACACCTCAGTTCAATGTGACTTCAGGAAAACTGAAAATGAAGATCTTCAAATTAAAAGTTGTCAGTATTGACTTATATGTTGCCTAATTACCACCAACGAAAAAAAAGCTTTTATGTATTTATGGACAAATAACTTATCTTAGTCTCATCTGTATGAATGAAAGTGTATTTTTTCAAGTTACATTATCTAATTACATCTAATGGCAAAATAAGAGGATTGTGCTAGCACTGAATTCTGAAGGACATGATGTGCGCTTTGTGGTGTGTAGAAAAGGCGCTATATAGGTGCCTGACCCGGCACAGAAGGACACAGAGGCACGTATAAAACACAAGGACTTTTTATTTTTCTTCTTCACCCATGGGCGCACGTCTTCCCCGTGACCCACAGGCAATACACAGTCCCAAAAGCACTCTTTTTCACACAACAACAACAGCACTCTTTTCTCCTCTACCACCACTCCTTCGCAAGCGTAGTCCTCCTCCTTCCGACCCTGGCTCCCTGAGTGGTGGTGGCTGGCCCTTATTATACCCCACCTGGAAGCGTTCCAGGTGCTTGATCACCTGGTCCTAATTGCATTTCCGGGTGGGCTGAAGATTCGACCAGCCGGGCTGCAGACCCCCTAGCGGCCATCCGAGCCCCCAACCAGGCTGTGGAGGACTCCATCTCCCATGGAGCCATGCGCCAGGTTGGGGAATCATCGTTCGCCAAGGAAGCTGCCACCAAGCATCCCGGGGGAGGTATTAAAGTGTCCGCTCTCCCGGAACAGATGCAGCAGGGGCGTCCCTGCCGGGCATGGGACCCGGCTGTCTTTCACAGGTGTTATGGGTCCACAGCTCTCCCAGCAAAGGCCAGTTTTTGTTTAAATAAATAATCGCCGCGCTCGCGGCTTAGCGAGGGGGCAAGGTGGCTGTACAGGGTCTCAGGGCGATCTGTGGTGTGGGCGTTTCTCACCAAAGTGCACAGGTTAGAGACTGCCCACATCCATGATTGTTCCTGGGGCTAATGTGCTGCAGCTGCTATGTCCTCTCCGCATAAATAGAAGTGTGAGCCGGCTAGGAGGGATGAACGAGGAAGAAGAAAAGTAAACGGAGGTTGCAGGAGGAAGCAGTGAGCGAGCGATTAAGCGAGCGAGCAAGCAAGCAGGTGCGGGTGAACGAGCGTGAGCAGGCTCGCGGCAGTTGAGCAGGCAACCTGGGTGTTTGGCCAACACCCGGGTAAGTAGTAGAGGTGGTCACTCCATAGAGTTTAGTAAGAAGGACGGGAGTGACCAGGAGACAAGTGACTCTCCGCTTAAGGCCGCGGAAGGCAGCGGAAGTCGGGACTTGGGACATGGTGTCTCCAGCATGGGAGCTTTGGTCGTTGGGGAGTCCCAAGTCACTGTCAGGAGGGGCCAACCGGAGCCAAGGATCAGTACGGCAACTGGCAGCAGAAGTAGTGGCGAGAGAAGGTCAGCTGCAGAGAGAGCGTCTCGCCTGCTGCAGGGCCCTAACGGGAGAAGCAGGTGAGACGCTAGTTTAAAAGAAGCACCTGGCTTGGCATTTGGTTTTTAAGAAAGACTGCTTCCTGCACAACATTTTAACCTCGGTTTTAAAGGATTGTGTTTTTGTATTTTAACCTCCACATGTTTGTTTTAATGGATTATTTATTTATTAGATTTATTGAACTTTGAATGCACAGCACTTTATTTGAACACTCATTTGTTTTGTTGGATTGTAAATAAAAGCACTTTTGCACACTTTTACCATGCCCTTGCTCTAATGTTGTTGCCTCACTGTCTAGCTCATCTGTAACATTTCCGACGGTGTTGGGTTCAAGGGCTCCCTAACAGTGGATGGGAGCACGGAGCTGAACCCGCACCGTCACATTTGGTGGCAGCGGTGGGATGAGCTAGCAGTGGGGACAGAAGAGGAGACAGAGCAGCAAGCGGGATTGGTGCCAGACATTTTTGAGGAACCCACGTACCCAAGCCGGAGGAGGACATTTTTAAAGGACTGAGCTTTTTATGGACATTTATTTATTGAGGGTTATTATTTGTCTTTTAAAGTTCTTATTCTTTTAATGTCCTGTTTTAATGAAGAGGGGCTTGGTGTGTTTTTTTTTTTTGTGGGGTTATTTGTTTTTAGTGCTTTTATTGGTTTTAGTGCAGTGTAGAGTGGCCGAGCTGTGGACCTGTGCTCCACTTGCACTGGGTTGGCAGTGGCATGGAGCCTTCCCATGCAACTGGAGTCTTATGGGGCGTGGAATGTGGTGTTATGGGTCCACAGCTCTCCCAGCAAAGGTCAGTTTTTGTTTAAATAAATAATCGCAGTGCTCGCGGCTTAGTGAGGGGGCGAGGTGGCTATAGAGGGTCTCAGGACAATCTGTGGTGTGGGCATTTCTCACCTAAGTGCACAGGTGAGAGAATGCCCACATCCGTGATTGTTCCTGGGGCTAATGTGTTGCAGCTGCTATGTCCTCTCCACATAAATAGAAGCGTGAGCCAGCTAGGAGGGATGAACGAGGAAGAAGAAAAGAAAAGTAAACGGAGGTTGCAGGAGGAAGCAGTGAGCAAGCAAGCAGGTGCAGGTGAGCGAGCGTGAGCAGGCTCACTGCAGCTGAGTATGCAGCCTGGGTGTTTGGCCGACACCCAGGTAAGTAGTAGAGGTTATCACTCCGTAGAGTTTAGTATGAAGGATGGGAGTGACCGGGAGACGAGTGACTCTCCGCTTAAGGCCACAGAAGGCAGCGGGAGTCGGGACTTGGGACGTGGTGTCTCCAGCGTGGGAGCCTTGGTCGTTGGGGAGTCCCAAGTCACTGTCAGGAGGGGCCGACCGGAGCCAAGGATCGGTACGGCGACTGGCAGCAGAAGTAGTGGCGAGAGAAGGTCAGCTGCAAAGAGAGTGGCTCGCCTGCTGCAGGGCCGTAATGGGAGAAGCAGGTGAGACGCTACACAACGTTTTAACCTCGGTTTTAAAGGATTGTGTTTTTGTATTTTAACCTCCACACGTTTGTTTTAATGAATTATTTACTTATTGGATTTATTGAACTTTTAATGCACAGCACTTTATTTGAACACTCATTTGTTTTGTTGGATTTTTACCATCCCCTTGCTCTAATGTTGTTGCCTCACTGTCTAGCTCATCGGTAACATTACCGACGGTGTTGGGTTCAAGGGCTCCCTAACAGTGGATGGGAGCACGGAGCTGAACCCGCATCGTCACACACTTATGGAAAAAAATGAAGGAGTGCTCATATCAGACTTACACACACTGCAAATGATTAAATACATACAGTAAGCATTAAGTAAATCAACTAAGTACAGTGCTTCCTAGGCCAACTACATTCTCAAGCATGTAAAAGAATGTTATCATCAATGGTATCAAAGCCTGTGGTGAAATCGATAAACATTATGATGCAATTATGCAAAGGAGTTAGATTATATTTTTAGCACTAGATGTTTAACTTGTCTTTTAAAATGGTTTCAGTGTTTAGTTAAGCAAGATCTTTTCAGTTAGAGGAATATGTTTTCTTAAAATCACTGAGTAAACTAATGACACTATTATGCCAATGAAAAAATCACTGGTGAGTGAGTTCCTATGTGCGAAGGTGATGATTAGGCTAAAATCAATTTTTTAAAACAATGACATGTTTTTATACTCTGAGATATATCTGTTTTCAGATTTTCTTTATGCATTTATAAACAGGGACATTTTCGGATCTAGCAAACACAGCTACTGACAGTAATAATCGAATATTCCTCGTCTTGCAACTCATCATTCATTAACATATACTGACAGTGATTACATTAACACAATAGAAGAATTAACACCAGAATCCCTGAAACCTACTGCTGCCCCACAGAAGCAGTAATGTCAGCGTTGTACCCTGACCCGATTTCTTTTTCTTCGGTTAAATTCTTGAATAAAAGCGCACTTGTTTTGCCATATGTGTACCTTTTGTGAATGTGTTTATTTCATATTTGGACTTCAATCTTCACATATTATTCACTTCATGTCAAAATGTTGTCGTTAGTACCATAATATGCAAAAACTCTGTTTTAGCTATGTGTTCAACATCTCTTGCATTTCTCTCAGTTCCTGTCATTCTACATTTACATAGATCGCTGTTGACACGGAACACACATGAAATGCATGTGTTCCAAATAACGATATATTATTTACCGTATACAACTCCAGGCACCTCACACTGAGATAAACAAGAATTTGGGCTGGGAAAACTTTTTCCCCTTTCTGCAGCAGTGGGGGGATGGGATAGCAGGCTGCTTGCTGCTTGTGCTGATGACACATCTACAAAACAAAAGATTCTGATGAAGAGGTGCGAAAGGATATACTGTAAGTTGGCCCAGGAGTATGAGTTTTTTTGTAGGCTTCAAGATTCTAGTGTTAACTGCTTTATGCTAAGTTGGAATCAGGTTTCCTCCCCTGGCTTATGTTAAAATTTATTTTTTATTTCTTTTCTAAACATTTTTCAATACTGTTCATTAGTTATAATCTGTTATGATATTACGTGTGTTTTGTTTTTGTTGTTTCTGTGATATTATGTGTTTTATTTTTACATATTTCTGTTATGTTTGTAATTTTTTACTGTCTCTTCAAATGTAATTCTGTTCCATGTTTTTTGCTGCTGGAACCTCAATTGATTGGACCACTCTGACATGACCACTCCTTGCTCTCAGTCTATTTAAACTGATTAGAAAGGCCTAGGAATGGGAATCGTTTGAAAAAGTGAAGTTTTGTAAGTACTGTGATTCTTGATGTTGGATTTTATGGTTTTCATTAATTTGCTACTGTCTTAAGAATTCTGATATTTGGACTTTGTATTGGGATTTTGTTTGCTTAGGATTTCATTTTAGACAACTCCTTGTGCCTTTTTAACTTATTTGAGCTGTTCTTTATATTTCTGAAAATGCTGTTAATAAATTGTGTATTCATTAGTAGTGTGAATTATATGAAACTAGCAAAATACCCGCGCTTCGCAGCGGAGAAGTAGTGTGTTAAAGAGGTTATGAAAAAGTAAAGGAAACATTTTAAAAATAACGTAACATGATTGTCAATGTAATTGTGTTGTCATTGTTATGAGTGTTGCTGTCATATATATATATACATATACACATATATTTTTTATATATATTTTTTTTATATATATATATACACATACATACATACATACATACATATACACACATAGATGCACTTACAATAACATAGAAATCAATATAAACAACATTAACATCATTATCATATGAGAATATGAAGTAATATATAAGAAGCACATTTCATATAAATATAAATTATTAAACAGTAAAATCTTCTTCTATAATTTGCTACCGTGGCTTTTCGTTGGTCTGTCCAGGATTTTAAATCACCTGTAGCTTGCAAACCGTTTCACCTATTGACTTGAAATCTGGTACACATATAATACGTCACGTCTGCTATCCGCTTTATGGGTGATGATTGTATTACTCTTTTTATGTTTATTTTAGAATCAACTCCTATCTGCGCACACCAGGGCGGCCGTGGGCAGATGCGTATGGTGTATTCACTCCATGTTATCGTGCATTGCGCTGTCACTGGTATTTTGATAAAAGAATTTGAACAATATATAAGAAGCGTATAAATTATTAAACAGTAAAACATTAACATTTAAGAAGTAAAGTTACATTGAGTACTACTGCAGTGCCTTCGGGTATACCTCATTTTTTGTTTGCCCATTACATGCTTAAATGTATACATTTTTTGGTGTACCTACCCGAGAACACGCGACATATAACCGAGCGTGGGAGAAGCATGGATTTTAAACACGCGTTGAGTTCATCTGCTGGTCTCCCTCGTGGAATAACTGGTAATGTTTGACTAAAATGTACAGCGAGTAAAACGACATTACCTCCTTTTTTTTTTTACGATCTCTGAGATCTTGCTTTTTTCGGTTCAAGGCTTCATAAGCTCTTTTATGTGCCATGGTGTACTTAATAAGTACTAATTATCCCAAACCATCATCTTTGAATGTTGCAAGACTTTCGCCTTGTATGTAGATCGGGGTAATTACATTCATTGCATTCCTAGTCTGAATCACAATCTGATTGTATGGGTGGTTACCTGGCACTGTAGGGTTGCCACCCGTCCTTTAAAATACGGAATCGTGCCGCGTTTGAGAATGAAATTGCGCGTCCCGTTTTGAATCAATACTGGACGGGATTTATCCCGTATTTTTTTTATCATTTTTTTTTTAAAGCAGCGTGTCATGCAAATCATCCCACACGCATTTTATGAAGATGCCTCCTTTCCTACTTTTGATTGGGTAATACTTGATGTCATCGTTAGTTTGATTGGTCTTTTTAACTGTCCAGTGAGGAGGGCGTGTCTTTTAAGTAGAGTCTGCAAAGTGTTGGCACTGAGATGTGGCGTCAGCGCCATAGTTGAAGCCCCTAACGTTGCGGTCAGCAAGTCGGCTAACATCCGCCATGTGCCGTCTTTCAGTTGCGAGAAGCAGATCATAGAATGGTTGAAACTGTTGCCCCTAACGTTGCGCCACGGCATGTGGTTCGTTTATACCTCGTGTCTTCTCATTAAACTTTTATCTCGCGAATATGTTATTGCAATCCGCAGCGGGAGCGTTTCTAGAAACTTAATTTAAACTTACGTTTTACACCGTGCTTTGTTTCCCTTATGAACATGCTTGTATGCTTCACTCGCTCCGTTCTCAATTGTTTAATTAATTTTTTGCTCTTCGCTGTTTCCGGCTCTTCCTCCATTTCCCCCTACTTCGTTCTTTTATCTCGCGAATATGTTATTGCAATCCTTAACGGGAGCGTTTCAATAAACTGATTGAAAATAGTTTTGCATTTACCTTTTTAGTAAAAGGCGAACTTTTAAGCCTCAGAAATCACCCCGTAAATGCACACGTTTAATTGCACATGTGTTAATATGTATGGTTACACAGTATTAAAAGACAGTGAACAACGTCAGTTACCTTTGTTCCCGCGTTTGATAAAAGGTAAGCTTTTAAGCCTGAGAAATCACCCCGTAAATGCACACGTTTAATTGCACATGTGTTAATATGTATGCTTACACAGTATTAAAAGACAGTCAAAAATTAACGTCATTTACCTTCGTTCCCGCGTGTGACTCGTGCTGTAAATCTCTTCCTTGTTTTTAGTTCACGTGATTACGTAGGAGGCGTGATGACGCGATACGTGACTCCGCCTCCTCCATTACAGTGTATGGACAAAAAATATGTTCCAGTTATGACCATTACGCTTTGAATTTCGAAATGAAACCTGCCTAACTTTTGTAAGTAAGCTGTAAGGAATGAGCCTGCCAAATTTCAGCCTTCCACCTACACGGGAAGTTGGAGAATTAGTGATGAGTCAGTCAGTCAGTCAGTCAGTGAGTGAGTCAGTCAGTGAGGGCTTTGCCTTTTATTATTATAGATTATAATGGATTCAGGATATTGAAACTTAAAAGGAGCCCCCAAGAGACTAAAGATCAATGTGAACAGCAAAATAGACCTAAAAAGAAAAGAAACTGCGTTTGCCAAAGCCATACTCAGGCAGAGGGTGGCATGGTGGTACAGTAGTAGAGCTGCTGCCTTGCAGAAAAGAGTGTAGAGTTTGCATGTTCTCCCTGTGTCTACATGGGTTTCCTCTAGGTGCTCTGGTTCCTTCCACAATCCAAAGACATGTAGGTTAGGTGAACTGGCAATTTTAAATTGGCACTAGTGTGTGTGGGTGTGTGTGTGTTCGACTCTATAATGGACTGCCACCCTATATAGGGTTTGTCCCTGTCTTGTGCATTACACTTGCTGGGATAGGCTCAAGCCACACCTGTGGCCCTGGTCTGGATTAAGCAGATTAGAAAATTATATGACATATTCAGGCAGGTCAATTGTGAATATATTCATAAAACTGATTCACTAATTATTTTTCATGATAAGGTCAGACTTTTGGTTTGTGGTCTCCCAACTGTTATGAGCATCTCCTAGTACTTTTACACCTCATAGAAGTGTCTTACTTGAAAGAATGAATGAATAAATAAAGATTTTGAAACAACAGGTACCTTCACAAAAACCAACAGGGCAACTGAGTCACAATTTCAGGTGAAAAGGCTAACAGCAGGCTCTGCTATCACCAATGACTTCTTAGCTGCTGCTTCTTGGCAACAAAGTCATTTAACATTTCTGATGCTCAGAGTAAAGCTTTGCTGCAAAAAATAATTATTGGTAAACTACTTATGTTTAAAAAGGACTTCACAAAATCATCAGCTTAGTAAATGCATAAGAGAGACGCTTATTTCTAGTTGATCCTACAATTTTTGCTGACTGAAGTGGAATACATAAGCTTTGATTTAACAGCAGTCATTGCTATATCTGCCTTTCTCAATGCCACATCATAACAACTGTGGCTATGCCTAAGAGGGTTCAATGACACAAGTTTTCTTTTCATTCAGTATACTACATATAAGACAAAGCAAGTTCCCAGTTTATGATATAAAAATAATTAAGATTCTTGTAATGGACTAAAATAGTTCATTACTAAGAATGTCAGTTACAAGGCTTGAAATGAAATGGATATTTTAATGTGTTTTAAGATAACTAAAAGTACAAAGGCATCTAGTGGAAATTATACATAATTGGTCAGGGCAGTCCAATACAAATTAAACCTGGATTAAACATTTTTATGTATTCATTCATTTTCAAAACATTCTTATTCGAACATAGGGTCATGGGTTTTTATGGATGTCATACCAACAGCATGGAGCCTGAAGCAGGAATCAGACTTGGATGTAATATCAGATTATTGCAGGCTATGTTCACTAATCTTGGAACAAATCATACATATACAGGTAAACATCTATATATTTGGGATGTTTGAAGGAAATGGAACACAGAGAGTAAAGACTATAAGAGAACAACCAAAGTTAAAAGGTGCCATTGCTTAGATTTGAATGCAGGACTATGGACGTGTCATTGCACAATGTTAACCACTGGTCTACATCTGTGACACAGACTGGCTTAATGGTTTTTGAATTGACATATTTATATCTACAATGTCTTTATCATTTTGACAATATTCTTTAAAATAATGCTCAACACAATTCCCATGACTGTGTATTAGATTATGGGTTACAAAAATCGATGAATGGATAGATGGATAGACCAAACTAGGACAAGTTGTAGTACTACAAAAAGATGATAAAAACTACTGCATGGGATAAAGTTCCAGTGCTTTTGTCTGTGAATACCCATATACTATAATATCTAAACCATTTTTCAACAGCCAAACCATTTAATGTACTAACTGATTCAAACAGGGTTGTTAAACAAATATAAATGGTTAAAATCTAGTCAGAATAAAAGAAGATTAAAAAGGGAAAAAGCTGGTACAAACTATTTTTTTGCTGTATCGTTTTATTTTCATTGTAAATTGCAATTAGAAGAATGTGTAGCAAATGGGAAACAATGCTATTCTTCCAAACAAGATGCATACTCAAAATATTTAATAGTGGACATAAAATACATCCATCCATTTTCCAACCCGCTGAATCCGAACACAGGGTCACGGGGGTCTGCTGGAGCCAATCCCAGCCAACACAGGGCACAAGGCAGGAAACAATCCTGGGCAGGGAAGCTGATCTCCCTGAGCAGCAATGTCAGGTGGCCTTCACGTTCACCTGATCTTGCTCCGTGCACTTTCTTCTTGTGGGGCTATCTCAAGTTGAAGGTATACAAACATTGACCTCAAAACCTTGAAGCCCTCAAGGATGGTATTCACCACAAAATCAGTGCTATTCCCCTTGAAATGGCCGAATGAGTCATGCAAGTGTTCAGAAATCATCTCAAAGAGTTTATTGCTAATGATGGCCACCACCTTGAAGACATCATTTTTAAAACACAGTGAAATAAATCTATTTAGTATACCCTTTCTTGTGTCATAATGAAATTTATTTTATCTTGTAGTGTTTTTGTAGAATAAATGTTCGAAATGTGGTATTTCTTTTTGGCTCACCCAGTATATATTTCCCCGGAACGCTAAGCCAAGGGGGCTGCCCTGTAGCATTCTGGGAGAGATAATGTCTTGTACAAGCTCTCTCTCCTAGTCCTTCCACTTTTGAGGTGTCCTGGCTGGGTACGGGTCCTGGCCATCCGCCATTATATATATATATATATATATATATATATATATATATATATATATATATATATATATATATATATATATATATATGGAAGAGAATATATATAATGTGTGTGTGTTTGTGTGTGTAAAATTATGACATGTATATCAGATGGTGTGTATTGATGATGATACAGAGAATAGGTCTCAGGTAGAGAAATTTGTTTCTTGAAGTATCAGCTGAACCAAGGAACTGATTATTGATTTTTGCCATACCAAAGAGCCTCTACACCCGGTCACTCACTATTCAATAAGTGAATGTGGAGTATGTGGTCATGTAACACAGAGGAACTATTTTAGAAAGGTCAGAGTGGATTCTTTTCTTTCTTAGGAGACTGCATTCCGTCAACGTGGGTGGTAACATCCTTTAATATTGAACATCTCTATGGTGGTCATTGTGATTTATTATGCTATACAGAGACCCACTGAATCAAAAAGCTAGGCACAGTTCTTGAATGCACATACATTCGGCTGGAGGTAGTACCAAAGGAGAGAATGAAAATCATTATGAACAATGCTGCACAGCTTTTCTCTGACACAATACCACTGAGTACATTCAGCCAATGAATTATTCAGTAGAAGTGTATCAAGAAATGCTACTAGGGCTCCTCTGTACCTACGACAATACATCTTTATAATGCCTAATTGTGACTGTGACTGTTCTGTTTACCTTTAGCTATGTCAGAAGTTTTCTTCCTTTTTAGTTTTTCTTTCTCTTTAGTCATTTTAATTGAGTATGTATATTTGTCTATTTATTGAGTTGCAATGTTTTTTTATATTTGGCCTTTCACAGTGCTGTCATTGTAACCATCCTTATTTTCTCCATAACAGACTGATATAACAAGGCAATTTGTTCACTTGAAACATAAACTATTGCATGTTTTTCACACAGCAGAAAAGATTGTAGGCCTGAAACCATATTCCATTAAGTTATTACCATCAATGCAACATTACCAGTCACTAAATGTAAGAACTAATAGACATATATAGCTTCATTCCTACAACACTCCTTGTGGTTAAGTACAGTCTCTGATTCATCAATTATTTTTATTTTGTGTTTATTTTCTAATGATGGTCTTCATATATTACTGGGCAGGAATGCAATTCTTCATTATTAAATTATTTTATATATTTGTGCTTTGTGCAAAATATATTTCACTACTACTGTATATAATGTTGTGATGGTGTCATGTGTATTGTACATTGTTTTGTTTACTTATGTTGTTATGTAAATGGATGCAATTCGAAGAGAAATTCCTAGCAACTATGTTGCCTGGCACTACAGTTCAAGTTCAAATGTTTGAGTCTTTATTTACACAAACGTTGTAGGTTAAGCAATAAGACACACTCCACAACATCTTCTAGAGTAAGGAATGGTCATAGAGAGTAACAGAAATTTCACCATAGGTACATAAGTTTTACAGTCTGTTCATTTTCCTTGCACTTTTCCATGAAAAATCATCAAGTGTTTTTTCCTACACTGGGTTACCCACTAGAACCATTCAGTACTATTAACTAGCTTTAGGAGTTTCCTAAAATATACCCTAAGACCTTCTACCACATTCAATGGACCTTTACCACAGAAAGAATTAAAAAAAAAAAAAGAATTTAACTGAATTGGCAGAATTAAAGACATATTTTGCATATACAAATATAGTACCTGAAACCTGAGGAGCACTATATTAAGTGTGTATTTAGATTTCAACTTCTTTTTTTCACTTTAAGCATTTTGCAGACATGTCCAAAATATAACCAGAATATGGTTATATAATTTATTTAACCAAAGGCAAAAACTACAGTGTATATAAAATATAAAATGTAAACAGCAGATGGTGAAAAATGTTAAAAATACAAAATATCCACAATATTTGTAAAATTCATACACCTTTTTCAATTGAAGTCTTTTTTTACCCTAATAAGTACTATTATGAATTGTTCAATACTAAAAAGCATGTTTATTGTTCCAAGATATTCTGTAAGATGATATGAATAAGATAAATTGTTGAAATTAGCTATTTTTAAAAGCTCTCATTTAGTTATTGCCCCATAGTGATATAAATCCCTATAGCTTCAGTGAAACATTCAAAGTAGACAGAATCATGGAATCTAGACAAAAAATGTGTATCAGCCAGTAAAACAGATTTATATGTAACCTTGGTATCTGCCTGAGTACTAAATTAGCTGGATCAATAAGAAGCAAAGAAAATAGCAGCCCTCTGTTTCGAGCTATGTTTGTTATCTCAGAACTTCAGTTTAAATACCTTGCTCTATCTGAAATACAGATATGTATTATCAAAGATGTGACAAGAGAATGATTCTATTTCTTTTTTACGGTACATAACAAAGTAAGACACTGAAAATATCAAAATTAACAATGTAAGAATAACACAAACATTTTGACAAGAACAAGGAACCCGGCCAAAAATAGCTTCTCATTCCCTATGTAAGGTAGGGTGTCCATTTCGGCCCCCAATTATATTCTGTTTCTAATTAGCTATCTTTCTCACCCCCTCACCACCTAATAACTAATGTGTAGTGAGCATACAGGCACAATAATGGCTGCCATTGCATAATCCATTTGGATAATGCACATTGGTGCACTTAACTTTTCTAAATATCATGAAATCAGGAGCAGTAGGTCCATAACTTAATACTTTTCTACTTTCTTTTGCAGACTGATAAATAAAGTCATTAAGATCTTTTCTGAGCCATCATTCTCCAACCACACATTCTCTTTCTATCTGTTAAATACATTCAGTCAATCAAAAAAGGACTACAGGATTTCATATTAGGACTTACTTAACAAGCTGTGAGATGCATGAGCTTAACCACTTTAATACCCTTCATAATTTTAAAAAGTTCAATCAAGACAGATTGCTTGATCTATGTTTACTTATACTAAAAAGACAGAGTCACACTTGACTTTACTGATATGTGTTTATCAGTCCATGTTCTGTGTTTGCTATTTATGCATCTATTTTATACTTTTCTGTTTAGTATAAAGTGCTTTATAGTTGTTTACTAGCTGAAGTATCCAGCTTTTCCTAGATAGATTTGTAGAAAGGGTTAAGGATAGAAAGCAAAAGTTTATGTATTTTTTTAAAAATGGTAACCCTGTTATTATCCACACTGCATCTCTATCAATGTCTCTGCTCTCATGTGTTGAGAATTTGTTCTTATTGGTTCTAGTTGGATTCCAGAATTGCGGTAACTTCTTGCTGGGATGTAGCCATGAATAATGTCATGTCTGACTTGTCCTCTTAGTTCAAGACATACAGTTTTTAAGGTTTAAATTATGAAGAAAAACTGACAAAGCAGGAGCTTTTGATTTTCCTCTGTGTTGCACTGCACTTTCACTCTTAATCAAGTCTCACATTAAGCCAACACCTCCCTACCAAAGCGTGCAATACTTCTTTTTTATATTATAGTAGATAGACAGAGCATGCTGCGATACTCTGGTAAATAATGTTAAGCTCTGGTCATTTTACCTGCCAGTCTGGCTTCAGTCTGTTCAGTTTGTTTCACTTGCTCTGAGCCAGCAGGCTGCACTGGTGGGCAAACTATAGCTCACAGGAAAAAAATCGGGACTTTGTTTGCTTTTTAGCTAGCCTTTTAGGCATATCCATTATGCCTTTTTCTGCACTTTGTAGAAATTTGTTGTCACAGAGCATTTGTTAAAAAAATCTTATTTTTTAAAGAATCTTTGCTTGCCCTTCTGTGCACAATGTATGGATTGTGCAGTATTGAGTTCATCATTATTCATAAGTCCTTCTCGTAAGATTTACTCTAAATTTTCAGAATTCCATATCTAGCATGTCTGCATCTGATTTACTGTTTTATATTAATTTACATTTAAAATAGAAAGAAGAAGAAATACAGTATTTTCAATGATATGACTTAATAGTGAGTATTAAAGTATTACATTCATTAGACCTGTATGGATCTGATTATCCTGTGTTCCCTGTTGGTCCTGTAACTAAAGCAGAGTAGGAAATGTATTTAACTTTCAGTATTCAACTTTAAAATCAGTCTCTAATATCACAAAGCAGGGACTACAGAAAAAACACAAGTGAAATCCACCAACAGAAAAAAGAAAGTCTTCCTTCATCATTCACAAAAATGCATGCAAAACCCCCAGGGCTTGTGAGAAATAAAAACTTTTATCATTTAAATTTGTAAAGTAAGCTTATAAAATGACGTGAAAGTGTGTGCCTTTTTGAAAACATAATTTTGAAGTTGGTTTCACTGCATAGTCTGCTCCACACCAACTTGACACTACAAGAAGTGATTATGTAGAATCACCCTTTTGTCCCCTCTCTTATCCCAGTTGTATGTCAACCACTGGGACAGACCAGAAAACTGTTAATAAGGACAGCATTTTTTTTTTCTTTACATCCTTCTTTTACAGAATGGACTCAGAAGCTGACCAGTATTTGTCTAGGGCTCCATCTTTTTCGGAGTTTTCACTCCTGCACAATGTCCACGCAAGGCTGAATTGAATACCAAAAAAAGAAAGGGATTGTGGTATATATTCACACATTACTACACCATACAAAGCCAAGACTCTGTAATATCAAGGAAAATATTTATAATTAAAAAGCAGCATTAAGTTTGCTTTCCTGATTTTAGTAAGATAAGCCATTCATAAAATCTCAAAATAAATTTTATATATTTTGTTAGCCAAACTCATAGCAGACAATTTATCAAACAGCCATTCTGACTTAGTGTTCTTAGTCACCATATCAGTTTTGTATAATCCAGCATTTGCCACCTCAGTGCTCTCCTGGTGAAGATACAATTTAAAGAGGATAGGGAGGGAATCGCCTGATTACTCACGATGTCACAGAGTGTAGCTAATAAAACAGATGGTACACCCATGAGACCTCACACTGAAGGAAAAAAGGCAATTTACTCCATAGATCACTCTGAAAATCTCTACGTTGTTCCTTTACTCTTTTCTTCTTTTTACTGCTTTTTTCTTACTTGTTTTTGTTATTCTAGCCATGGCCACGGTGACAGGGGAATTCATTAACAGTCTGTCATGAGAGAGGAAAATGTAGATAGCTCATTACATGGAGTTGTACAGCAGGAGGTTAAAATACTTTCTGAAGAGTGAATAAATCTGCCAGCTGCAGCTCAGAGCCTGAACAATCCAACCGACCTTATAAGTAAGTGTTTAGATTGGTTGACGAAACTTTCATTTATTTGGCTTGCCCCATCTAATGCTCCTATCTATAAAAGGATGTGATCAGAATTACAAACAATATGCAGTACAGCAAAGCTTCTATGAAGTTTTTATATATGTAGTAATTATTAAAAAAATAGTCACATTGATGATGTTCAATCGATATTCAATACATCTCTGGGGGCTGTTTATTTAAAAAGCTTTGCACTCATACACATAACCTGCTTATGAAATATTTTATTTCTAATTTTTACTATTAATATTATTATTTCTATTCTTATGTTGCATGATTCATTTCCTTTTATTATAGATTATTGCCATTTTGTCATCACTATTACATTACATCATTCAGTGAAAAAAGCATTGCTGAGTCTATGCCAAAAATAACACTGAAAAGGTTGTTTGTTTTCCGAGATTTCTAGGAAAAGGGATGAAACTCCCTTTTAAACACTGATTGAATTATTGTATATTATTACAGTACAGTTATAAAAAGTATTGCCACACTTTGCCACTTGAAAAATCGAATGACTGCTAGACCCTTGACATGTTGGAGCACCAAAATCACTGACTAGCTCAACTGTGGCACTTTTGACATGTAGCACCACGTAATAATCCATCCTACAAACCTCTCACTGCACCTGGAAAAATAATGGTCACAGCACAGAAAGCACCTCAACTAACAGAGAGAGAGAGAGAGAGAAACCTACAGCTGCCTTCATTCTGGTGATTTTCCAATGCAGATTGTGCAATGATTGATTCTTTAATGTAAGCCAAATATTAATTTATATATTGTTACTGTTTTTTGTTGTTACACAATTTGCTCCACCTTCCTTTGTGGACATTTAGAAGGACAGCAGAAACCATGTGGAAAAGACAAGCAATTCATGATGAATATCCCCCTAGAGGAAAATGGAAGATTTCAACACCCATCTCAGTAAAATTAACTGAGTTATGAGGATACTCAGAGAAAAAGCAACAATTGAAACACTTGTGAAGGTCAGTTCTTGGACTTAACGTCTTCTCTCTCTGATATTTGGAATAAGTTTGGAACAAAAAAGAAACTAGGAACTACATGCATATGACTTGATTATGCTCAGAATTGAAAGTAAGCCATTTCGTACACAAAAGATGGGATTTATAAAATACAATCTTGGTGTGAAAATTGGCTTAATGAAATTTTTGATTATCTATAAGCCTTATGCACATTTTTTCAGTGTGGCATTTTAGTGACTACAGGGGGCAGAACAATGAAGTAAAAAGAAAATTTTGTTTCAATGAGCATTTCAATGATACATTACTCAGATTTCCATCCATCCACCCATTCATTTTCTAAATATGAGCAGGGTAACATATTAAAATTATGTGAGATGTTCTTTCAATGCAGCTATCTTCAATGTTGGTAATAATGCTTAATGTTAATTTCCTTAGAGTGTAGCCTATCTATATTGTATAAAAAGAGTGTGCTGTGTGTTGTACAACATAACTGGCAGTAGCACCATTAACAAGAGGCAAACCAACCCCCACAGCATGACCCTGAAGTCTTCCACCCACACTTCTGTTTGATAAAATAAAGGAAACGTGAGTGTAGCCAGGCCACCTTGGAACAACTGTAACCAGATACATTTAAGCATCACACATTACTTGTATATTAAATGAATAACAGCGCTTTTTCTTTACAAAGGCAAATTTGTTCTGTGATAGTGCCTTTATTACACCTGTGCGCAATCAAATGCTCCAATTACATTAGGAACATTAGCAATCATTGCAAATTGCCTTTTGATCTTGGCTTGCTCACCCTGACTGTTAGGAAATTGGATGTATCTAGGTAGCATTGTATTAATACTACCCTATACAGATGACATGACATTGTTCATTTATGACTGTGAGATTCTTGACCGGTCAGCCAGTTCATGCTGAAAGGCATCTGTCACCAAATACCCTATAGTTGCTAAAACCTGTAATGGGACAAGGACTGCGTGATTTCTGCGTGATTTCTGCATGATGGGCTCCAATTCAGCTCACAGCTCCAAGAAGACAGTTAAGAAGTCTAAATCAGCTTATGGGATGACACAAGCCAGTCATCAACACAAAATACAGTACACAAACAATATTAAACACATTTAAATTACAGAAAATGCTTCCTTTTAAGTTTGTCTAGGTGTTTTACTTTTTTGATTTTATTTTAACAAGTTAGAAAATGTAAGCATCCCGTAACATTCAGTTGTAACCTAGTTAATTGGAAACTCAGAGGATTTTCTGTTATTTATTTGTTCATTAAAGAGATAGATATTACATTTTTTAAATATTTTGTTGCAAGGTATGTGTGATGTGTTGCAGAGATTTGCTCAGACAACAATGCCGCTGTTTGTACAAGCAGCAAATGCAGACAGAAGCTCTGCTGCCATTTTAATCACTCATGCTAACTACTGACGATTTGCTTTGCCAACAGGAAAAGATATCATATGTATTAAAAATGAAAATACTGAATACAAAATGTACAAATTGAAATAACCTCTCTCAAGCTAAATCTGAAACAAACTAACCTGTAATTGCAATTGTACAGTGTATTTCTCTATGTTTTAAGCACAGGTGAGGTTCAAGAGTTTCTTTAGGCAGAGGAAATTTAAGTGTAAGCAAAATTTTAGTATGAAATCTAAGAAAGGTTTTATATATGAGACCTGAAGTCTGGTATCTAGTATAAGCTTGAAGAGCTGTCTTTGTTTATGGTTTACATTCATTTTTCTATTAAAGGCATCTTGCTATTAAGGACAATAGAACCTGTAATACAAGCTAACATTTGGGTTTGTCCTTTGCCCCAGTCGCTTTCAAACAAATTACCCAACAACTTTGTTTGTGTTTGTTTTCTTTCATCATATCTGTAAATATATATATATACTGTATCTATATCTATATCTACATCTATATATATATATATATATGTGTGTGTATGTGTGTGTGTGTGCGTGTGCGTGTGTGTGCGTGTGTGTGCGTGTGTGTAAACACTACTGAAATACACAGACCTCTGATTTCTCCAAGTTCATCCCACTACAAAATGCTAAATATAAACAACATCTAATTTTGCACCTGTTGTTCACAAATATAACACCTTATACTTGACCATGAATTCTTAGGAGATTATCGATAGATGTGACTGTGCTTTAATTAAAATGACCACCAATAAAGTGCCCACCAGGTTGCTGAAATAATATTTTTTTGAATTTCCAGAACATACCAGGTCATAAGCTTTCAATTAAGACCAAGATCAAGGTCCTAGCACCATTAGTACGCCAATAATTGAGTGACAGGTGGGAAGCCATTACCTTTAAATGTATTCTTGTATATAGATTTACAGTATATACAACATATACAAAAATATATTTAAATAGCTTTTGTGAAAAAATATTTGAGTACATTTTATTGAGGCAGGTAGTACAGTGCCTACTCACAGTTCTAGTGTCCTGATTTAGAATTCTGAGCCTGGCCATTGTCTATGTGGCAACTATACATTCTCCTCATGCCTGCGTAGGTTTTCCTTTCACATCCCCTAAGACGTGCATGTTTGATTAATTGCTGATGTCACATTGATCCTGTGGGTGTGTGTGTGAATGATTCCTAAAAATTGACTTGTGCCTTGTGTGTGACTCTTTTCCACCTTGTCTGCATAAAAGCTGGGATAATTTTTTACTCTCTGTGACTCTCTGTATTGAGTATGCAACTTCTTATGAATTAGGGAATTTTCCTGCTGGTATTGTTGTTTTCCACACCCTGCATCCCAAATATATTCATAGAAGATACAATATCACTTTAAATTTTCTCTAAAATGAATATGAACAAGAAAGTTCCCTGTGATGGTCTAACATCCCATCCAGAGATGGTTTCTGATTTGGCCTAAGGTCAGTCTCCCTGCCAACATTAGTGATCTTTAGAAATTTAATAAAAAACAACAAGTAATGCTTACTCCTTCCCCTTTTTTAGTCATCATTTTTAAAACAACTAGATGAAGTATTCACCAAAGACAAAAGTGGTTATGTGTACAGTAAAATAGATATTTTAAATAAATATTTATTTTTCCCATAGTGACATGTCCAGTGTAATGCATAATTTATCCTTCTTTGTAATTTTAGTTATTTAATAAGAGAAACAGTACATCTATTTTTGCTACATCTTCCATTGTGCATATATGTTGTTCTAATGCCCGTTTTGGAAAAAAATCTGCAGTGTTCAGCTTTGCATTCCTAATTCTCTAACTGTGCTCAGTGTGAAAAAAACATATAAGCAAGAAATGAACAATTGGTCCTGGAAGAAGGTTTTGGCAAAAATATTAAAATACATTGGTCAGTTGCACACATAACTAAGATGTTAACAGATCATTAAGACAGATACTTCTGATACTGCAAATTTGAAAAAACACTTTATTTATAATAGGCATAGAAGGCTCTATTCATTTTTAATTGTGTTAGGTACATATTATAAAGTGTTCAATTAATTATAAATCCTGAAAGATATTTACTCAAGAAAAAATTAAACCAGGCTGCTTCTTTTTGACGTAGTTGATAAAAAAGGAAAATAAAGTGTGAACTGCAGCTAAGATTTAACAGAGCACAGCCAAATTTATTTTGAGATAGAGTTGAAAGACAGGTTCTGATGACAATCAGTGTGCTGATTAGAATATTACTACTCAAAGGTCTCTTGTTTCACAAAGGAAAGAATAGGGAATACAGACTAAAAAAGAAGATAAAAGGTAACAGGGGCTTCTGAAAAAAGATAATGTTTCCTCCGAACATCAATAGTTCTGATGGGCTATAATTTGCTGATTTTGATTCAAGCTGAGCTACTAGTCAAAGGGTAATGGCTAAATTTAATTAAATGTCAACCATACAAAAAAGAAAGTGTAAATAGAAAAAGGCTGTAAATGTAAAATTTGCTTCTTTAAATACACATTTGATTACCCTTGGAGTAATTTATCTAATTATTAAATTGAAATTCTCAGGAAATCTAAAACTGCTCTTTTTTTGAAGTTGTGATCAAGGTTTCATTTCTCACTCATACATTTCTATGTGGGCTTTTCTTTGGGAAGACCAGTTTCCTCAAATATCCATATAAAGTTAATTCTGTTTCATGTTTTAATTGTTTCTATTCAAAAAAACTGGAAAAAGCTTTTAAGGAAATCATGGTACCAAATACTGTATGTAGCAATATGATGCAAAATTGTAAACTAGTATTGTTTAAATCTAAATGTAACTTTTAGAAAGGTTAGCAAGGACAGCCATATTATATTTTAAATAAAGATAACACATGCTACAAATGTAATGTCAGATTAAGGATAAATATGTTGAATTTTAAATCAGTTTAATAATCTTTGCCATTGGTTTGAATGAGAGCTATCACAGAGCCTTATACAAGCTGATAACAACAAAAACTTCATTTGCATAGCACTTTTCAAAGAAGTGCCAAAACACAATTAAAAGATTACAGATGTCTGCAGATAAAACAATTAACATTACAATAATGCACTAAATAAGGTAACAGTAGTTCTAAACTATTAAATAATAAAACACTAAGGTCCAGGTGTCCAGACAATCATGGCAATCTGTGAGACGCAGGAGGAGTATGCTGAGAGTCACTTTCAAAGACAGAAAGTGTAAATCTGGACTGGAGGTAAGAAAGGCACCTCAAAAATAAAAACAGTCTCAGAAGAACTGGGAACACGGTCAAGAACAGGAGCGTAAATGAAGACATTTTTAGACAAACGTCAATACAGAGGAATGGCGCTGAAAGTACACGTAGGGCAAGAGATAGCGAGTATTTTTAAATTATCCAATCACCAGACAGGTACTGTCACTAGTAATAATACAGTAAAAAAAAAACAACTGGTGAACTGCAAACCACTGCAAACACAAAAAATATTAACCTCTATATATTATTTATATTTAGTAACACTAATAATCAAATAAGAATCATTTACTTTTTCTGCTTTTAAGGTCTAGATTAAAATTTTTTATTAGCATATAATTACAATAGCAAAGTGATGTAGTGGCTAGAGCTACAGTTTCAAAGCTCACGTGACTTGGGTTTAAACGCTGGCCTAGGTATTGTATTAACTGTTTTAGATTATCTAGAAAAATCCAAATTTTTATTAAGTTAAAAAACACAAGAAGTAAATAAATGCAATTACCTCTGAAGGAACAAAAGCTAAAACAGCAACAATATGAGGAGACATAATAAATGTAGATATTCCCTAGACAGAAACAGAGGACCACAACCCAAGAACTGAGCCAAAAATACAATAATCTGAGAATCAAACAAAAAAGCTGAGCTATCCACACTGTCCAAAGGTCATTCAGCTTCCCACCAGTGACAAACACCAACATTTGGATACTTCAGTTGTATGGCAAAACAGTTAAAGATGTAGAAGTACCAGGGTATAAAATGGAAACTTTAAAAAATGTCAGAAAAAGTCTGGGATTTCCATCAAGAAATGTGCTAACATAGTAACTATGGTGTTCTAAAACGGCATCCTCCACAGAACAGAAGTGTTTAAGAAGTAAAACTAACAGTAGATGAATCTAGGAGAAAAAAGGGGATGAGACACAAATATCAAGAGCGAGAATTGAAGAATGAGATTTAGAAACAAAGGGCCACAAGAAGGAGATAGTGACAGTTCCAAAACACATGAAAAAATGTGCCAGTAACTTCTAAACAAGATGGCAATCCTGTAACAAAATATTTATGGGACTTATGTCTGAACTGAATCTGCTAATGATTGTGGTTTTGGAAGAAGAGTGAACTTTTTAAAAATTGTATTCGAGGATAGAGTGGTGGAAGCTAAGTAGTCACACTGTCTACCTAAATCCAGAGATAAAGCTTGCAGGCTGCTTTATGCAGAGCAACAAACAATGTGACAGTCCACCCATGATCAAATTGCTTTAAGCCAGTCTAGTATCACAAGTGGAAGCCCCAGAGAAGGAACCAAACCTGCATAGGAAGCTAATACATTACAGGGTGCACTCACTCACACCAAGTTAATTTAGAATTGCTGAAAGACCTGATCTGTATGTCTTTGGGATGTGAGAGGAACATGAGATAAAGTTTAAGTTAACTGACTGCTCTCAATTGGAAAGATATCATAATAATGCTAATATACTTAACAGCTCATCTGCACTTGACGTTGAATTGGCAGTTTCATAAAACGAATTGACGAATGAATGGTACATGCACATGCACACACACACACATGCACACTATATGTATAGATATGTTTATAAATAATACATATGTATATATATATATATATATATATATATACATATACAGTATGTGTGATAAATATTGTCACACATGTTCATTTAGGAGACAACTTCAGGGTTTATCTAAAGGTAATTGCACTCCAAACCAGGAGTTGGTGCTGTTGCCTGATGCCTTTTCTCTTCCTGGCTTGGCAAAAGCAGTGATTGACAGTCACATCTTGAATGATTTCACTTCCGTTTCCCAACCTCATATATCGACCTCTTCCTGTCCTCCATACTGCAAACAACTCTACCACCATTTTGGGCAGTCAGCTATAGACTCATGTCTACAAATATGCAAAGTTTTGTTTTAATTTTTTGAACTTCAGAATATACAGGGATAACTACAGTTCCTCAACCATTTATATGGCCTTCTTTATCACTCTTACAATATATATATATTGTATATAAAATTGAAAGTGTGCTGTGCCTGAGGAACAGTATAAGAGATTCTGCCTAGCAAGAAGTTACACTACTGTACTTCCTGAAATGAAACATGGTCAAGGGAGAAAGAGTACCTAAATTCATGGTTGGGTATCTTTTTTCTGAGTACTTATGAAAAAGATCTAACTGGAAGTATTTTCCATCCATCCATTATCCAACCCGCTGAATCCGAACACAGGGTCACGGGGGTCTGCTGGAGCCAATCCCAGCCAACACAGGGCACAAGGCAGGAACCAATCCCAGGCAGGGTGCCAACCCAACACAGAACTGGAAGTATTTTCTCAAATGGAAATAGCATGAGTACAAAAGTGATACTCTTGGGATCCTTTCATATTTTACCAAGACTTTGTTGCCTCATGGTAGCTTATCTTTCTTAGTTACTTTGAAGATACCTTTAATATGTTGCCATAGTACATGCATTTGTATTTAAAACCAAATTAGTTACCATTTTCCAGCTCTAAAGTCCAAATTGCAGTTAGCATTTATACTTTTGCATCATTCATAGGCCTGCCTACATCAGCAAGCCTTAGGACAGGGATGTGCAAAGTCATTCCTGGAGGGCCGCAGTGGCTGCAGGCTTTTGTTCCAACCCAATTGCTTAATAAGAAGCACTAATTGCTCTAGAAACACTTCTGCTTCATTTTAGTTATCTCCCTCGTTAAGATTTTGAACCCTTATTGCTTATTTAAGTCTTAAACAGCTGCATTCTTGGTTTTTAATTGCTCCTTATTAGCAATAAGATGCAAATGACAAAAGAAACCAGCAGTTATCCATTTTGCTTGTTACCCTTTACACCTGTGTGTATTTATCGTGCACTATTTGGTTTAATTAAATACTTGGAAGGAAAGAGAAGACAAAAAAGTCAAGGATTGAGAATTACCCATCCGTTTTACACTTCAAAATATTTGGATATCTTTAGAATGGAAAAAAAAATCTAGGATTTGAGAATGACTTGACATAGCAGAGTTAAAGCACTAAAAAGCCATGAAATGTAATTATTGGCAAGGATTGTTTTCTAATTAAACAACTGGGTTGGAATAAAAACCCGCGGCCACTGCGGCCCTCCAGGAATGGCTTTGCACACCCCTGCCTTAGGAGTTTTAAAAAAGATGTCATTCTCATGTCTCAAGCTAGAGAGTGGGTTGTTTTTAAGCTTACTTCAAGGCAGAAAATATAACAGCATTTAGACCTTACTTTAAATAATTCAGGAAATAGCACAAAGAAGCTTGCCTCACTATTCAAACCATTCCACATTTACTTTGTTGATTAATTTGTATTCACATCATTCAATCTTTATTTTGTTGATTAATTTACCTTATTAGCTTTAAAACTGGCAATAATCAGTCCATTAAAAAGCCTTTATTTATGCGTTATGACCTGCTGTCCCTCAGCAACCATGACACTGCTTAGTGATTCAAACCTATGTAGCAGGCAACAAGCAAAATGAATTTTCTTCCATACAATAAAACAGTATGTGATTTACGGCACAATAAATGAGAATAAACAACAGTAGGTAAATCATAAACAAAGTCAAACAATGCCCTACTTAGTAATTTGGACTTTTTTTACTGACTGGTGGACATGGTTCACCTACTTGTCCTCTTTCACAACCCTCAAGACTCCTTCCACTTACTTCCTCCCATTTCACTTACCCTTTCTGTCTTTCTCCCTGCTCCATGACTAGACCTTAGAAAATGTAGAGTAGCATGGCATGACACTGTTTCTAAATCAGATCAGATTATCTTTCTTTGTGGAAGGACACACTTTTTTATCTTGATGTTTTAGTTTATCACTGCTTATCATCGGTATTTAAAAGTAACCAAAAAACATTCAACCTCCTTGAGGCCATTTCCACTACTTAAATTTTTAACATGATCAATTTAGATTCCATATCTCTAATCTCACTTGCCATGCAGAAGAATTTGAAATGTAACCTGAAAAGGAGATGTTTGCAATGTATCTCTAGAACGTACTCACTTCCTGCTAGGGTTCAGAGAAGATCTAGGTCATCAAAACTAACTTACCAAATTGTAATAAGTAAACACTTTAGCACCTCTATCAACCTACAGTATTTGTACAGAACATATGATAGATGGCTCGATTTCAAATTCATTCACCAAACTTTAACATTAAGATCAGGTATATCTATAAGCTGAGTTGAACATATTATTTACTACAGACAATATGTAACAAACAAGAAAATCCAATAACAGTTCTGTACTACAGATTCAAATCAGCCAGAATATTTTGATAGTCTGCTTTCCCCACGTGTCTTTCTCATTCCCCAGGCAAGGACAAACGTTTCCAGGAGGGTTACAGAGTCAGTAGAGTAGTACAGTAATTCAAAAAACATCAGCAATGTTTGATGTTCTCAACACACGTTAGGCATATATAATCAAAGACAATGCATTCTTCCAACGGCACAAATACTAAAAGTACAACACTTAGCCAGTGGCCCTCAAGCATCCTTAATACTGCACTCACTGGGCCTTTCCACCAAGGCACCACAAGAGTAAAAAAAGACCATTAGTTAATTTTAAACTCCTATACAAACTCTAAAAGCTCCTTCCCATGTGAAGTAATATTCTCAATCTCAAGAACCAGTTTCCATTCCTGTAGTCTTACTTGTTCTGAATCTGGCTCATCAATTAGACTACCCTTTTCTCTGTAGGTGATGTGCACGCACACTGGGTCCAAATGACTTATTTTAAGTGAGTATGATTGGGCAGTTTTTGTCATTCAGCCATTTGAAACATATTTGAAAATACCACCTTCGGTTTAGTTTATGTTTAGATTGTTGGCTGTCTGCAACCTTTCCTAAAACCAATCTGCCAAGAGTAACCCTGCATTGAGCACAAACCTAAACATGTTACTAAGGCATGCAAACTGCATACCTTTATTCAGCTGTAACTTATATGTGCTTCCATAAATTAATTTTGTCATTAGATGTACTGTATGGTATTTTCACAAAAATATAAATAAGTATATTGCTTCATTATTAAGTTGTGTCATTTAAGAAATAATTTGCACAATGTGCTTAATAGTACAGACAAGAAGACTATTAAAATTACCAGATTTACTGAGAGACAAATTGTAAAAACCATCTGACAAACTTCTGTGTCACCCTCTTTAAAACTTTCAATAAATACAGTAGTACACTGTTACTGTTGGTATATAGACTTACAGATTGAAAACCAAAGACTACATAAGCTTTAAACCTAACATAAGATGTTTGGTTCAACATGTGCCTCTGCAATCAGCGTTCAATGTTTGTTTACTTTTCTAACCACATACTGTATATTAAAATTCCATCTTGCTTAAACAAGCTTGTACTCTAAAACTGCACTAATGTCATGTCGTAAATTCACACTCACATTGTGGTGCGGAGGTTCTGCAAAGAGACGCTTCTCTATTAATCATGTTTTTTGTCTTTATGTGTTGATTATTGTTTTGTTTTTTCAATGCATTAAATATGTGTTTAATTCTGTGCTGTGTCTCCTTAAGACAGACTTTTCATTCAGGGTAGGGTCTCCAGACTGGTATTGAATATTGTTGTGAAATTATGTGGATATGGCTGTGTCTGTTCCTGGGTTGCATTTTAGGTATACCTTAATTGCCTTTTTTATATTTTTGTTGCATTTACTATTTCTTTAAAATAAATTCCAAAGTTTTAAAATGTTTCCTTACTCTCTTAATTAATCTTTGATTTTCTGGAAATAAAGGAGTATATTTTGTTGTTAGTATTTCTGCTTGTTTTGCCTGTGTAGGTCAAATCTAACTTAAAGTTAGGGGTAAAGCTCATTTTTTACCAGTAGGCTTAGATTTTGGGAGACTCTGGTTTAATTTTTTCTATTTTATGAATGTATTTTACAACAGCTTGCAGACAAAAATAATTTGTAAGAGAACAGCAAATGTTTTCCTAATTAATCTTATAATCTGATCGTTTTTTAAGGTGTTGAACAAGTTAATCTTATGAGCAGAATCTGATTGTAATTTTTATGTCTTTATTTTGCTCTGTTTTTCTTTCTTTGTGTATTTGGGTGTTTTGATATACAGTACAGGTCAAATTCCATAGAACAAACTCAGTTTTAATGAATTCCTCAATTTAATTAAATTTTTTTAATCCTGGGCAATTTCCTATAGAAGTAGTATTTAAGAAATTATTTAATTAAGAAAAGATTAAAACTAAGTCATTTTTCATTTTAAAAAGCAGCAAAACATATTTTTTCTAGACTCTGTTGAAGGCAAAAAGCCGAGGTCATTATACTGTACTTTATTTCAGGGTTCCTCATGGCACAGTTTGCTCAGCATATTAACCATATAGGGGGGTTCATTTTTGGCTCACCCTTCAGCTTCACTCGTGTTTATGCTACTCAACCAGTTTCCAATGTAATTCATAAATTCACCAAGGTTTTACCCTGTGAACACATGCACACTTGTTTATTTGTTTTTTTATATTGTCTGCATTTTGTGCTCTCAAATTTATAAATTAAGCAATTCTTATTTTTGAATGTGATCTCCATTTCCTCAACTTTTTTGCATGATCTTTCATTGTAAAAATTTTCCAGGTTGAAAAAAAAGGGTGACTCACAAAAATCAAGCAACAACTATTTAAATTACAGAAAAAGTTGGAAATTCCCTCTGCTATTGATACTGGGAAGAGAAAAAAGATGTTGCTATCGCGTTTTCTACCCCAAACATCAGTCTTTGTTCCAATTTCAGTATAACAAAATCCCTGTTTTTTTCAGTCTGGAGCACTTCATTCTAATGGGATTTCATTTTTGTTATTCAAAACTTTATTGGAAGAAGATTTAAAGATATATTTAATTTGTGTCTTTTTGTGATAGTGTCTTTATTTTTGCCAATACCATTTTGAAGACATTGGTAAAGCATTGCCAAGTACAAGTGAACAGAAGTAAAATGCTTCATGATGTCATCTAAATGTCACCCCAGGGATTTTCCAGGTCATTCAAGTTTGGGGATAAAACTCTATGCCTGGTGTGAGCTTCTCGTTCTATGACTTTCAGGTAAAGATTCAGAGCTTTGATTTTTGACAATGATTTAGGGTGCAGATTTTGGTTTTTAATATTGGACTTATTTTGGTTTGGACTATCTATATATATAAAATTCTGTTCGCGTTTGAAACGGAAATTACGTATGGCCACATGATATGGAAATTACCTATGACCACAGAACATATTATAATACAGGAACTAATCACTTCGTTTGTGGATGCCATTTTTATATCGTCTTTACGGATTGTTAAAATTTGTGTGCGCCCCGTGTCGCCCTCTCCCATCCCTCCTATCTGGACTACAGCGCTGAGCTGTCCGCCGCCAGGCGCGTTCTGACAGAGAAGTTTTATTTATTTGTCCACGTGACTGTCGCTGAAACTGACACATTGTAACTTTTTTTTAGTTGGCAGTACTTGATAGTAGAAGAGATGAGGAAAACAGCTTTGCGTCTTTCTACCTTTTAACTGCACCGAGCTGTAAACAATGTGAAGACGAGACCGCCTTCAGCTGCGAGGGGTTGTGAAAACAAAGTGTACGCTGGGAGGTGCGGAATGTCGGGCTGCTCCATTGAGTCGAGAGCTTCGCAGTTTCGGGCAGCGTCCTCTCTTCTTGCACTGTTTGTGACACTTCAAGTCCCCCGTTGTCTCCTGGGAGAGAAATCTTTGCGAATGAGTGTAATCGGCGCCATCGAAGCAGGACTCTGTTTGTAAATTGCCCTGCACAACTACTTACTGTCCCTTAAGGTGAGTTCGTGTCACTAAAACCCCACAACATTCAAGGTTGCTTTTCTGATTAATTATTTTAACAAGTAAATCACAGGCATGTAATGCAAGGTTGTCAGGCAAAAATTTGGACGATCACATAGAAAATGTAATTTCTATACCACAGCGGTCGTGTAGCGCCTTTCACAAGGGATCTACTGCTTACCTGTTGTGTTATAGTGCCTTTAAAATGTAGTTTACCCGAAACCACTCCAGTAGTGCTCAATGTATCTTAACTTCTTAAATGTTAATGTTTTACTGTTTAATAACTTATAGACTACATTTTATTTTTTTCCCTTGCACTCAGTGAGCGAAGCCACTGGGTAATCAACTACTTGGTTTATAAAACTGCTATGTTTTAACTTCTGGTCTCTTAACATTTAGCCTTTGTCTCATTTCATTGGAACAGTACAGGTCAGTGTTATGATTACAGGCTTACAAAACTTTAAAAAGGCCGAGGCTACACTCTCAAACACACACCTGAAGCATTCAAAAATGCCTAAATAGGCAAAGCACCAAAAAAAGAGGCAGAGGAATAACCAAACCCCTGGCTCAAATAACCAATATGTTAAGTTAAATAAAATTTTAAAACAAATCAAGAGTTACAAATTCCAAATAATATTAAACTTCTAAAACAAGAATGAATTTTAAAAATAACAAAGCTAAAAAAAGACAAATATATAATCCAATGAAAACCAAAGCAAGTAATCAAAAACCAAGAGCAAACCATAAAAAATTAGGACAAAAGACCAAACCAGAAAAATCCAAACAAAACATGGTCAAAAGACCAAAAGAAAGAGAGTTAAAAAAAGTTTCCTAATGCTACAGCCAAAGGCAATCAAAGGAAATATAAAGAATACCCCAAAATGCCCTAAACACATAATTATAGGGAAAGGAACATAAAAAAATAAAACATCATACTTATTATTTTGATTATTGAGATTATTTATGCTTAACTGTGTATTTAATTTAATTTGTGTTATGTATATGAATGTTGTACAGTTTAATAATTTACTGTTTGTACATTATACCTATAAATATAGTTTTTTTTGTCTGAGCCAGTACTTAGTTGAATTTTCCAGTTACTGTATTTTAAAAATATTATATGCATTTTTGTGCTCTTGAGCAAATGATAAGAAAATGGCATGTAACAGCTATCAGTGTGAGCACTCTATGTCAATAGGTTGAAGGAATGTAAAACACACCATCAGTTATTTTAGGCACTGTCACACAAGCATACTTAGGGGACACCTATAGGGCCCCCTATCTGCGGATGTGAAGAACAGTACCAGGAATATGTCTTAGTGTGTAGTAAGGGGTATGGTTTGCACACTAGATGTAAATATTATGGTACTTAATTGCACTGCATCATGTGTAAATTGCCTTATGGTATAAGCTTTCATACAGATTGTAATAACAGCCAAATTCATCACTGTAAAGAAAAGGTGTATCATCACATCTCTTTGCAATTTCCAGTTAAGTATCCCGTCATGACATTACTACCAAAACCTAACACAACTCTGAAGAAAGTAAATTAAGTCTGTACTGCACATAAAGCAAATGCACACTACAGAGATGCACCGCTGAGTGAATAAATATTCTTCCTTTTATTCGCTGTGTAAATGAAAGGAAAACCACAAACCAAAGCTATACTATTGTGAAGAAGCCTATATACAGAATAAGATTTGAAATAAATGCATTTTGTCAGACACATGTATCCAATGGCCCACCTTAAAAGCATCCAATTAACATTTAACACAAGGTTAAAATTTTAGCACTAGCTTTTTAATATGTGGAATAATGCTCTAACTAGCACAGCAAGACAGAAATGGGCCACCATTGTATGTGATTTCTTGAACAAATCTCAACTCAGAAAATTCTGTGTTGTTCACCCTCTTGAACCCTACAATAAAAATATGGTGCTTGAATCAAGAAAAGTCTATATGATATATGTAAATGTACAAATAAAGGCATAAATAGCGAAGGAAAGGTGAAAGTGGCTTCACGTTGCAGTTAATTTCATTTGGTTGCTATCACATAAAATAAAATTCTGAATATTGTAGCCTTGCATTTAAACATTAAATCAACAAATCAGTACAACCATCTTAAAATAAACATGGCTACAAAGCTTACTGAGCAGCAAAGACTATAACTTCCATAATGAAACTGAAAGACTTACAACAGGCTTAAAAATAATATCAAGCATGGGAAGGTGTAAATAGTGTTCAGAGATTGCCACCAGAATGCTTTGGCTAGGTAGCTTTATTGTGATATGAGACTGACTGACTCCAGAACCAAACCCAAGGTTGGAGTTTAAATTGCTTCTCCTTGCAAAACACATGCAGTTCACAGTAAGATGGATGAGAACAATAGCACTCTGACAGAGATGAACGCAGAGTAGAAGAGGCAAAGGCTAGAGGGAGAAGGGAGACAAAGTGAATTTCAGAGATATAGAAATTGAAGAACATTAGGAACAAATATGATGCGATCCTCTATTTTAGAGATGGATCCCCACACTCTGTTAGTTAAGTTTGGATAAGAATATTGTGTAGTGAATTATTTACATGATAGTGCAGTAATTAGCGCTGTTGTTTCACAGCTCTAGGTACTTTGTTTTAATTAATAGCCCAATCACTGCCTTTGTGGAGTTCTACTTACCTCTCTGTGGGTTTTATCTTAGTACTCCAGTTTTCTTGCACATTCTACAGACATGAAGGTTAAGGCTACAAGAGAGTGCTGAATGTGATTGAATGTATAATGAAATGCCATTAGATTTAGGACAGGATCATGGTTTGTACAAGATGCTGCCAGGATAGGCTTCCATTCCATTCTATTAGGTTAAGAACATTGATGAAGACGTGGTATACTCAGGCCCGGTCTTAGGTATTATGGGGCCCTAGGTGAAAGGGGGGTCCAGGGGCCCCCTGAGGGGGGCAGAGCCCCCCTGGAAGCTCTGTGAAATGCGTGAAAATTAGACCAAGGAGTCGATCCGGAGCCCCCCGGACGCCGGGGCCCTAGGCGGTCGCCTACTTCGCCTATGCCTAAGGCCGGGCCTGATTGGAACAAATAATGCTGTAGTATATTTAAGTATATATGACAATTGCTCACTCAGACAATTTGTTTTGGGGGCCCCCAAGAAGGCGGGGGCCCTAAGCTATAGCTTGTGTAGCTTATACGTAAATCCTGCACTGGGTATACTTGTGTAGTATTTCAGTACCATGATATGTTACCTTACTGCGTTTAGTACTGTAGAAAATGATGTATATCCTCACTGTTGGAGTTCTTGACTAAATGTAGGTTATGTCATTTTGTAAATTTACTAGTTATTAGTGACAAACAATATAAAATAAATACTGTTTGAGTGATTTTGTCTGCATTAATCCATTACAAAAAACATTCCTGTCCTTCTTTAGAAGCAAAGGGGTAGTACTTCCTGAAATATAGGCAACATATTCAACATATGCAAATAGAGAGATAAAGTGGAAGTGGAACATTAGGAAGGGTAACAACCAATGATTCATCTCTCCAAGACAATGGGTTTTAAATTCCAGACAGATCACAGTCTCTCTGAAAATTGGGAGTTCTCCTTTTGGGCTTACTCTGGGTATTTCAACATGGCAAGAACCAATCATAAATGAGATTGCAGTCTGTCAAATGTAAGACACTTATATATACACATACACCTCCATTCATTCATAATGTTCAAATATTACATTTAGCTAATCTCACCATTCCATGCAGAGGGTTGGAGCAGGTAATACAGTAATTAGACATGACACTCGCGCATTCAAATATTTGATCTTGCTGATTTTTCATAAATATTTTTATCTGCTCTTGCAATAATTTTGCTCTATACCTCCTTTCTTTTATACAAATAAAAATTAAATATTTTTTGATGTACCCAGTAAGGTTTGCCTCAATCTGATCCTTGTGTAAACGATACAGTGCTGATAGGGAGATGAGAAAATTATCACATTGCTAGAACACGGCAAGATTTCTTCACTCTTGGTCCCCTGGTGAGCTAGCCATCTGTGCTATTGATTTCTGAATAGATTAATGGCAGAAGCTACACAGGATCAGGCATCACACACATTTTATAAAATGAAAAATTTCATCCATAACCCAGTGCTTGCTATATTATGTTCAGCTCATCTGCTGAAACAACAGATCTCAGATCAACTGTTTTTTTGTTAGTGAAAAACCAATAATGCAGAAGAGAAGTTAACATTTTCTTCATTGTCAATATCATGCAATTATTGAGTAAGTCCCAAGCATTATCCATTCATTTTTACACTCTCCTTGTAAAACTACTAGTGTTCAAAGTATAGGAAAATAAATGTCAGTATTTCTAACAGTATTTAATCTTCTTTGGAAAGGTGTACTTGGTGAAAAGTGGTATAAAAATAAATATAGGACTAATAATAACAATAATGATATTAAGAAACTGTGAGAATATTCCAAACATAAAGAATCTAGTGATACATTAATTCTTTATTTTAAAAACCAATATGAGACAGTAAAAAATCATCTCACAGTCCTTGGGTCCCAGGATTCTATGTAAAGTTTGGATGCTCACTTTGATATATATATTTATTCTAATAACTTGTTATGTTTAAGCCACAGTTTCTTCCCTTTCTTAAGTTTAAATTTCATTTTATGTATAGTTGTGCATTTTTTATTCATAAATTACAATCGTTTCTGTTTATGTTGTTATTTATATAAAAAAAAATCCTGGAAAGCAAAAGCAAGGCTACGATACGTGATCTTCTTGGAAGTTCTCGGAAAACATTTAAAAGACCCGCGAGATAAAAAAGACTTGCCACGGAGCTCTCGCGGGGACCGTAAACATGAGGTTTGGTGCCATGAGATAATCCCAGGGCCGTCTTGCGGGGACGTGGAACATGAGATTCTTGCAAGACATGCCCTACTTACAAAAGATATCATATAAGAGCACACCCATCAAAAAACACTCAGTCGTGTAGTACACACAGATCATGTACTCTCAGCACATATAAAGTGTATAAGGACAATGCAGAGAATAGAGACCCAAAGGCGTTGGAGAGAAAAAAAGGCAGATAAGAGATTATGAAAGCAGTGGAATTCGAAAAGCTCAAACAAACGATGGCGCAATACACATGTAGACAAAGGTACAGAATATGAAAGCAGTAAAATTCGAAAGTATTGTAGCGTCCCAGCCAGGTTGAGGGCTTTTTGGTTTTAAGTGACTGTTAAGTCCGATTGAGGGAGCACAGAAGACTGATAGCGGGGTATTGATTGATGCGGTAAGGGGGGGGGGGGGGGGCATTGGAGAGGGTGCTAGAAAGTTGTGTTTGGGGTTAGGAAGTCGGCGATTGTTCAAGTAAAACTTTTATGACACTTTATCAAGTCAATCGCTACAGTATCAAAGAAAAGATAGAAAAGATCACATTATCGCAAGCAAAAGGTGATTAATCATCAGAACCAGGTGTAATTGAAAACATAGCAGGACAAATCGAGGTCAGAAATAAAAGGCAAAGAGTAAACAACAAAGTCTTTTTGCATCATTCAATGCACAAAACATGGATTTACACAATAATGGACCATACGCTATGAGAATCTAACATCTATCAATGAATACACAATTCGGTCAGGTGTATATTGATGATCACGGAGAAGCGATGCAAATTTTAACAGGCAAAAAGAAAGGTAATGTATATATTCCGCAAATAACATTACACACCAAAGGAGATCGTGATATGCCATTTGTATTAAAATGCTTACAGTTTACCGTGAGAATAGCGTTTGCTATGGCAATCAATAAATCACAGAGACAAACATTAGAAAAAGTCAGATTATTTATTAGAGAAACAGAAACAATATTCACTCACAGGCAGTTATACGTTACGTTGTCACAATGTGTCTCCAAAAAATATTTTTTTGAATGTTTTTAATGATGCTTTAAAGTAAAAGTGCAAATAATGATATTGAAACAATTCCAAAGAAAAAAAAATTTAAATTGTATATCCGATTAACCAAACACAGGGGTTGGCGAGTGAAGCGAGCAGGGGGAAAAGCCCCCTAGTATAAATAAAGTATAATAAATGTAAGTATCAAACTAGAGTGCAGAGTGTTGCAGCTTAAGTTAATATTGTACATTGCACAAGCCCCTTAGTTTATCTAAAATTTGGTTTCTGCATGAGTAACCTTGTTCTGGCATGTTTCTTGTGTTTGTTTGTGAACCCCCAAGGAGCTATGCCACCATTACTATTCTGGGAAAGTCAGTTCCTTGTGGTTCATTCAAATGCGTTTTGGAAGAGTAGAGATTTTATTTTGTGAGTGTCATAAAGTCAGAAACTCACTTAGGATGCACATGCGGTGTTGAACTGCCTTTACTTCCATCACTGCCCCTGTATACATTAACTTAACATTTTGTAACAAACTCCGACTCAACTATACGTGCCAAAAAATTAAATCAATAACAAGGTTAACCAAACAAGCTCATCACAGCTCCCCTCTTAGCAATGTTTGATTGTATGATTTTTCTATCTTTCTCAGCTACTGTTTTAAAATCAGGCCATTTTAGGTGTAGATTACCAGGAAGCGTCGTGACAGTGACCTTGCATCCCATAAGCAGCTGTACAGGACTACAGCCTGTAGTTGCAATTGGCATTGTCCAGTAAGCAGGTAAAGCTAGGAGTGGATCATTCTGTTTCAAAATTTTCTTTGTTGTTTGAACTGCCCTTTGAGACTCCCCATTAGCTAAGGGGAAAGAAGGGGTGTAGGTTGTGTGTACAAAACCACATTCCTCACAAATTATTTTTTCTATTGAAGTTAATTGTTTACCATTATCTGAACATAACTGTTCTGGAATGCTAAAGCGTGAAAACATGGTTTTCAGTTTTCCAATTACTGTAATATGGGAATGTCAGACAAATGTGTAATTTTTACAAATCTTTAAAAATAGTCTATAACTGTGCCAATACATTGCCAGGGTCATGAAGGAAACTCATTCGTAATCAACAGCTCTTTGCAGTGAGTTGGTCTTTGTACTTGACACCCCGACTACACTGACTCACTTTTTCTTTTATACCTTTGCTGATCCCCAGCCACCAAACCAAGAGTCTGGCTCTTTCCCAGCACTTAATGAGCCCCTGGTGATCATCGTGAATAGAGCTGAGCACATAAATTATCACACTGGGTGGAATTACTATTTTCTGTCCATGTAACAGCATTCCCTCTGATTCACTGATTTGGT
The DNA here is from genome assembly GCF_900747795.2 of Erpetoichthys calabaricus. Lineage (NCBI taxonomy): Eukaryota > Metazoa > Chordata > Cladistia > Polypteriformes > Polypteridae > Erpetoichthys > Erpetoichthys calabaricus. The sequence goes on from NC_041394.2 coordinate 179,839,399, forward strand.
TTTGCTGACTAAAGAATGCCCTGATACCGACAGATACAGATTTTATATGTCTTGGCCACCGTTAACATGCGTATTTCAACACCAGATGCATTTTCTCATTCTATTTTGTGGCTACAATAATCTAATCTATCTTCTCCTGTATAGCACACCTATGCTCTTCCAATGAGGCAACAAAATTTTTGACTCTTCCTCTAGATCATAATGTTCACAGCAAATTGAAGGATGTCATGACAAAGCTATGAGTAGTGTCTTGACTGGAATGTACACTGCTGTGGTTTTGAAGTGCATCATCCTAATTAACAAAGTCTAGCAAAGAGGAAACTCATCAAGATTTTTCCCATTAATCAGTGGGACTAATGGCTTGTGATCTGTCAACAGTTTGAATGAATCTAAATGTGACAGGTGCCAAAAGAATTTCTAAGAAGCCCACACAGAAGCCAGGCAGTCCTTCTGAATCTGTGCATAATTTCTTATAAAAAGTAACTGGCAACATCTTGACATTATGCTCCTGAAACAACACTCTTCCCCGATGCTATAAACACCAACACTGGCACTCAATACTGTTGGCTTTTGCGCATCATAAAATGTCAAAACTAAGGAATGAATCAGCATGTCCTTTATAGCTCTAAAAGCGTCACCTTGACTTTTTCCCCATGACCAAACAACATCTGATTTCAGGAACTCATTAAGTGGTTTCAGTACAGTACAGCCGTTCAGCATGTTACCTACAAATCATGCCAAGTATCCTATTTAGTTCTGTGACACTGTGTAGTCTTTCAAGGTCTTGAACTGCATGGACCTTTTCTTGGTCAGGGCTTACTCCAGCATGGCTAATCTTAAATTCACTTTTATTAAAGAGACATTTTTTTTTTCATTTAATTTTAGACCAGATTGACCTTTAGTACCTTTGCTTGTCTTTCATCATGTTCTTCTTGAGTGCATCCATCAAGCAGAAAACAACCCTCTAGACTAGACATTTTCTTTTGAAAATTTCTGGACACATTGATTCCAAGTGGAAGCTGACTGAAGCAATATCTTTTGAAGGGGGTTACAAAAGATGTCAGATTTCTAATGACCTCATCCACAGGAATCTGACAGAAGCCACTGGCTACATCCAGGCTAGAGAACAGTTTTAAACCTGCCAACCTTAGAATAATACAATCAAGTGTTGATAAGACATAGTACTCACGGGCGGTAGTTTAATTTAATCCTATTCTCCCCCATTCATTTAATAACTGAATCCTTTGGCACACACAAGGGCTTTGGCTTGGAAATGTCTTCAATTATTCACAGCATCTTTAGTCATTTGAACTTCCTATTCCACTATTGCTAATAATGGGATGGCCACCCATTTTGCCATGTGTACGCTGTATTGCTCAAGTATTCCTTCAAGCATTATCTTTACTGGCTCACATTTCAGGACACCCACTGAGCCAAACATACTCGCCTGTACCTCCACAGTTTTCTTTATCATACCTATGCTAGTGGCTACACTGTGTCCCGAAATATTGCCCCCACTAGTCTCCACTAACCACATACAGTGTAATACAGTATTTCTGCTTCTTAAAGCTGGCTTTTGTTTTCATTTGGCTAAGGCACTGCAATGGATCACCTAGGAGTCTTATTTGTGAGGTTGTTATAGGTTGCTTCAGATGCCAATATGACTTTACTTCCTCCACATGTTTAATCATGCAAGGCATGATAGGGTTTTGGTGTTTTATCAGTTCATGAGTATAGAACATTTCAATAGCTTTCACTAGTGTTAAATTCTCATGTAGCTATATTTTTTCTGACAGTGACTTATCTTTGAAATCAACCACTATTCTATCTTGAATGTTCTTTTCCTTTGCATTTCTAAAATCGCAGTGTTCCCTTCACCCTGATTACAATGATGAAAATGAAGTCTTTCATATATTACATTTCTTTTTAGAATGAAGTGTTCATCAAATTTCTTAATTACAACTTCAAAATTATTTTTATTGTTTTCCTCATCAAGCCCAAATGATTTAAACATATTCTTGGTTACCTTCCCCATGGAATAAATCAACAAGCTTACCTGAACTTTTGCAGTCTTCCTGCATTTACTTCTTGGATGATCTGCAACACATTTACACTGTTGCCACTCCAGCTAATTGTTTAGACCTCAAAATAAAAGCTCTCTAGTACTAAAAACTTTGCCATTACTATTTGTTGCATTCTTCATTCACAAAAGTACCTTGAAACCGGACAGTTTAGACCAGGGGTGTGGAAAGCCATTCCTGGAGGGCCGCAGTGGCCGCGGGTTTTTATTCCAACCCAGTTGTTTAATTAGAAAACAATCCTTGCCAATAATTACATTTCATGGCTTTTTAGTGCTTTAACTCTGCTATGTCAAGTCATTCTCAAATCCTAGATTTTTTTTTCCATTCTAAAGATATCCAAATATTTTGAAGTGTAAAACGGATGGGTAATTCTCAATCCTTGACTTTTTTGTCTTCTCTTTCCTTCCAAGTATTTAATTAAACCAAATAGTGCATGATAAATACACACAGGCGTAAAGGGTAACAAGCAAAATGGATAACTGCTGGTTTCTTTTGTCATTTGCATCTTATTGCTAATAAGGAGCAATTAAAAACCAAGAATGCAGCTGTTTAAGACTTAAATAAGCAATAAGGGTTCAAAATCTTAACGAGGGAGATAACTAAAATGAAGCAGAAGTGTTTCTAGAGCAATTAGTGCTTCTTATTAAGCAATTGGGTTGGAACAAAAGCCTGCAGCCACTGCGGCCCTCCAGGAATGACTTTGCACATCCCTGGTTTAGACTTAAGTTCAAGTCTGACACCATGTTATAAAATCAGGAACTTACTTAGGACGCACAATGTGGTATTCGACTGCTTTTCTTTCCATTACTGCCCCAGTATATATTAACATAGCATTCTGTAACTAACTACAACTCAACTACAGGTGCTGAGAAGTTACACTAATAAGAAGGTTAGTCAAATAAGCTAATCACAGTGAGTATTGCCTTTCTTTAAATTTTCTTTGTTTTCTTGAATTTTGGCTTGTCTTTGGATTCCATTTACTGGATTATTGCATTGGGACTTGGCCACTGTTGATTGTATTTTAGGCAAATCCTTTTCATTTTTTGATATTTTTCAATATTTGATTAGTTTTACTTATTTTGGCTAATGAAATGTTTTTTAATAAAGATTATTTCTTTTGCCAATTATTGAACATGCCAGGGGTTGATGGTAATCCCCTTACTTATGAGGCATTTTAAATATTGTTTGGAGTTTGCTATTATTTTGCACTTTTGAAGCCAAGGCCCTATTTGACACAGTGAAGGTCAAAGCCAGTCAGTGGATTAGGCAGTTAAGCTGCCTTGGAGTGAACCTTATCTTGGCAGTCTGGTCAGGATTCTGGCCTGTTTTGTAGCTTAGTTTTAGAGGCCTCACATATTTGCCATTTTTTGTGCTGTGAATCACAACAGAACTCTTTTCTTACTTTTTCAAATTACTGTTGTCACTTTAATTGTGTACTGTAGTTATTCTGAGGTAAATGTATCGAGCTGTGGTATTTGTATTGTATCAAAAAACTCCTTACGCTGTGTCTTGTCTTCTATAAACTTAGAGGAATATAATAATTCTTAATTCTTTAATAATAATTCTTTACATTTAAATAGCGCTTTTCTCACTACTCAAAGCGCTGTCCACACAGGGAGGACCCAAGTAGCGAACCCACAATCTCCTTATTGCAAAGCAGCAGCACTACTATAAGTTATATTTTTATGGTCTATGATTTTATTACCAGTTGCACTGGTAATTTCTGTTATTGTGCTGTGAACTTCTGTGGTGTAGCGGGTCCACAGCTCACGTCAAAATGGCCAGTTTTTTAAAATAAATAATCTCCGCACTCGCGGCTTATAGAGGGGGCGTGGTAGTGTGGCCGGAAGCGGTTCCCAGGGGAATTCGTGAAGCAGACAGTCCTCGCTTAAGTGCACAGGTGAGGAGTCTTCTGCATCCGTAATTGTTGCCAGGAGTTGCTGATTGCCACACCTGATCCACGTCCCCGTGATAAATAGAAACGTGAGGCGGCTAGGAAGAGAAAAAAGAAGAAAAACGGACGGAGGTTAAGAAGGAGAGAAGGCAGGAAGCAGGGAGGAGAAAGCCGGTGTGTGAACAAACAAAGGTGCAGCTGATCAGTGAGCCTGGGTGTTTGGCCGGCATCGCGGGAGCAGTTGGTAGTGGTCACTCCCACTGAGCATTATTGAGAGGTGGGAGTGACCAGAAGGAGGATGGCTCGTTCACCACATAAGGCCGAGAAGGCAGCGGGAGTCGAGACTTGGGACATGAAAGTCCCAGCGTGAGCACCCTGATGGCTGGGGAGTCCAAGTCACGGTCTAGTGAAGCCTACCGGAGCCAGGGATCGGAAAGGTGAACAGACCAGCAGGAGAAGGCAGAAAGAAGGTCAGCTGCAGGTAGGGTGGCTCCCCTGGTGCATAGCCTGGACGGGAGAAACAGGGGAGTCACCAGTAGAAAGGCACCGTGCTTTGTTTTAAAAGACTGCTTCAAGCCATTGTTTTACCCTCGTTGTTTTTAAAAGACTTTTGCTAGTGTGTTTTTAACCTCCACATTTCACTTGTTTTATAGATTATTTATTTGAAGACTTTTGATACGCTGCACTATTTAATTTGTACACTTTGCTTTGATTTTGTTGATTTTAAATAAAAGCACTTTGTACTTTTTGCACCATCCCCTTGCTTTGTTGTGCCTCACTATCTAGCTCATCGGTGACATTATCGACGGTGTCGGGTTCAGAATGGATGGGAGCATGGAGAAGAACCAGCATCGTCACAACTTCCTGCTTACAGATTTATTGAGCTAAAATATTATTAGCCTTTTCTCCATGTTAATAATAATGATGTAACCATTTAAAGATGAGTTGTTCAGTTTCTTTTGTTGTCAGGAGATTAAATTCTAAATAGCCAATTTTTCCTGTAAAGTGCCTCATCTGAAGACCTGATGTATTCATGAGCTGTTCTGGAAATCTCATTAATTAACTCTGACACCTTCTTGGTCTCAAATTTATTTTTATGAGAGAGATATGAAATAATGTGTCCTCTTAAAAATAACTTCAAAGTTTCCTGAAGTGTTCCTGTAGAAATCTCTGAGGATGCATTAGTCAATTTCTTTGGAGATGAATTCTGTAAAGTTCAAATCTGCTAACGACAGGTGGTTAAGATGCCAGTTATGAAATAAATGTGTAGGGCATAGTGATTCAAGGTCCAAGATCAGAGAGTACATTAGCATTACTGCTGGGTGAGAAGAGGGAATATTCTCTTTAATTTGTGATTTAATAATCTCCATGGGTCTGATTAATTATGATTCATTACAAACTGTGTGGTTGTCTTTGTGGTATTAGATGTTAACTTCACAGTAGTTGAAGCTTTATCTATACAGTAATCCCTCGCTATATCGCGCTTCGCCTTTCGCGGCTTCACTCCATCGCGGATTTTATATGTAAGCATATCTATAATAATAAAAGGCAAAGCCCTCACTGACTGACTGACTGACTCACTCACTGACTGACTCATCACTAATTCTCCAACTTCCCGTGTAGGTGGAAGGCTGAAATTTGGCAGGCTCATTCCTTACAGCTTACTTACAAAAGTTAGGCAGGTTTCATTTCGAAATTCAAAGCGTAATGGTCATAACTGGAACATATTTTTTGTCCATACACTGTAATGGAGGAGGCGGAGTCACGTATCGCGTCATCACGCCTCCTACGTAATCACGTGAACTAAAAACAAGGAAGAGATTTACAGCACGAGTCACACACGGGAACGAAGGTAAATGACGTTAATTTTTGACTGTCTTTTAATACTGTGTAAGCATACATATTAACACATGTGCAATTAAACGTGTGCATTTACGGGGTGATTTCTCAGGCTTAAAAGCTCACCTTTTATCAAACGCGGGAACAAAGGTAACTGACGTTGTTCACTGTCTTTTAATACTGTGTAACCATGCATATTAACACATGTGCAATTAAACGTGTGCATTTACGGGGTGATTTCTCAGGCTTAAAAGCTCGCCTTTTACTAAAAAGGTAAATGCAAAACTATTTTCAATCAGTTTATTGAAACGCTCCCGTTAAGGATTGCAATAACATATTCGCGAGATAAAAGAACGAAGTAGGGGGAAATGGAGGAACAGCCGCAAACAGCGAAGAGCAAAAAATTAATTAAACAATTGAGAACGGAGCGAGTTAAGCATACAAGCAGGTTCATAAGGGAAACAAAGCACGGTGTAAAACGTAAGTTTAAATTAAGTTTATAGAAACGCTCCCGCTGCGGATTGCAATAACATATTCGCGAGATAAAAGTTTAATGAGAAGACACGAGGTATAAACGAACCACACGCCGTGGCGCAACGTTAGGGGCAACAGTTTCAACCATTCTATGATCTGCTTCTCGCAACTGAAAGACGGCACATGGCGGATGTTAGCCGACTTGCTGACCGCAACGTTAGGGGCTTCAACTATGGCGCTGACGCCACATCTCAGTGCCAACACTTTGCAGACTGTACTTAAAAGACACGCCCTCCTCACTGGACAGTTAAAAACACCAATCAAACTAACGATGACATCAAGTATTACCCAATCAAAAGTAGGAAAGGAGGCATCTTCATAAAATGCGTGTGGGATGATTTGCATGAGACGCTGCTTTAAAAAAAAAATGATAAAAAAAATACGGGATAAATCCCGTCCAGTATTGATTCAAAACGGGACGCGCAATTTCATTCTCAAACGCGCCACGATTCCGTATTTTAAAGGACGGGTGGCAACCCCACAGTGCCAGGTAACCACCCATACAATCAGATTGTGATTCAGACTAGGAATGCAATGAATGTAATTACCCCGATCTACATACAAGGCGAAAGTCTTGCAACATTCAAAGATGATGGTTTGGGATAAGTACACCATACAACATAAAAGAGCTTATGAAGCCTTGAACCGAAAAAAGCAACATCTCAGAGATCGTAAAAAAAAAAATAGGAGGTAATGTCGTTTTACTCGCTGTAGATTTTAGTCAAACATTACCAGTTATTCCACGAGGGAGACCAGCAGATGAACTCAACGCGTGTTTAAAATCCATGCTTCTCCCACGCTCGGTTATATGTCGCGTGTTCTCCGGTAGGTGCACCAAAAAATGTATGCAATATAAATAAAATGTATTATTATTATTATTATTATTACATTTAAGCATGTAATGGGCAAACAAAAAATGAGGTATACCCGAAGGCACTGCAGTAGTACTTAATGTAACTTTACTTCTTAAATGTTAATGTTTTACTGTTTAATAATTTATACGCTTCTTATATGTTGTTCAAATTCTTTTATCAAAATACCACTGACAGCGCAATGCACGATAACATGGAGTGAATACACCATACGCATCCGCCCACGGCTGCCCTGCTGTGCGCAGATAGGAGTTGATTCTACAATAAAATAAAATAAAGATAAAAAGAGTAAAACAATCATCACCCATAAAGCGCGTGTGTGTGTATATATGTGTATATATATATGTTGATATGTGGATGTGTATATGTATATATATATATATATATATATATATGTAGATATGTATATATATGTGTATATGTATATGTATATATATGTTTATATGTGTGTGTGTGTATTTTATATATATAAAACACAGCAACACTCATAACAATGACAACACAATTACATTGACAATCATGTTACGTTATTTTTAAAATGTTTCGTTTTTTTTTTCATAACCTCTTTAACACACTACTTCTCCGCTGCGAAGTGCGGGTATTTTGCTAGTTTAAATATATATCGCGGATTTTTTGCGGGTTCGCGGATTTCTGCAGACAATGGGTCTTTTAATTTCTGGTACATGCTTCCTCAGTTGGTTTGCCCAGTTGATTTCATACAAGGGACGCTATTGGCAGATGGCTGAGAAGCTACCCAACTTACTTTTCTCTCTCTCTCTCTTGCGCTGACTTTCTCTGATCCTGACGTAGGGGGATTGAGCAGGGGGGCTGTTTGCACACCTAGACGATACGGACGCTCGTCTAAAAATGCTTAAAGATTATCTTCACGTTGCTACCTTCTGTGCAGCTGCTTCCTGAAGCGACATGCTGCACGGTGCTTCGCATACTTAAAAGCTCGAAGGGCATGTATTGATTTTTGATTGAAAAACAAACTCTGTCTCTCTCTCTCTCTCTCTCTCTCTTTGTCTGCTCCTGACGGAGGGGGTGTGAGCTGCCGCCTTCAACAGCTTTGTGCCGTGGTGCTTCACATACTTAAAAGCCAAACAGCCCTATTGATTTGTTTGCTTTTCTCTATCTCTCTGACATGCTCTGCTCCTGACGCGCACTCCTTTGAAGAGGAAGATATGTTTGCATTCTTTTAATTGTGAGACAGAACTGTCATCTCTGTCTTGTCATGGAGCACAGTTTAAACTTTTCAAAAAGAGACAAATGTTTGTTTGCAGTGTTTGAATAACGTTCCTGTCTCTCTACAACCTCCTGTGTTTCTGCGCAAATCTGTGACCCAAGCACGACAATATAAAAATAACCATATAAACATATGGTTTCTACTTCGCGGATTTTCTTATTTCGCGAGTGGCTCTGGAACGCAACCCCCGCGATGGAGAAGGAATTACTGTACATTTATCAAAATTATTTCTGAAATAAATAAATTTCACATCACTATGACATAATGCCCTTCAGGAGAGGATACTACATCTAATGCTACAAGTGGCATTGCCTTATGTATTAAAATTCCCACAACTCTGGATTTCTTTTTTAAGATAGAAATAAATATTTGGCCAATCCAGACTCTTTGTAGTCTCCTGTATGAACTATTCTTGCCTTTAGGCCTGTGAGGTTGGAGAAAATTTTTTTTTTTTTTTTAGATCATGATTGAGGCTTTCTATAATCCAGCTTACAAAGTTCACTGGTTGATAACATTAAAACTACTTCTGAAGTTTTGAAACATTTTGTAATCTTAACACTAGAATCCCTGAAACCTATGAAAAAAGTCGTGCCAGGCCACTTTAAATTCCTTCCACCTCCTCATCAGCATCTTTGTCTTGCATATGTGTCGAGCAGCACTGGCAGCAGGCGGCCTGCTCACTCATCACCCAACGGAGGCAGCTGAAGTCAACTCTGACTCTGAAGTCTCTTTATCTGGCAGTGAGGTGTTTGGAATTGCATAGGGTAAATAATATATTGTTATTTGGAATACATACATTTCATATGTGTTCAATGTCTACAATGATCTGGGTAAATTTAGGATGACAGGAAATTCAAGGCAAGAAATGCTGAACACATAACTAAAACATAATTTTACAGACTGAAATCAATTGTATGTTTTTATTACATAATAGAAATAATAACAGCAGCTAAATACTCAAAACAGGAATACCCCGGACTCAAATTCATAACCTGTTGATTATGAAGCAGCAGTTCTTACATCTGCACCAGCCAAACAGACATGTCAGCTGATATTTGGGCTTGGGTTTTTACTCATTGACAGAACCATGCAAATTGAATGATTTTGTTTTCTTTGGATATATTCTTGAATAAAAGCGCACTTATTTTGTTATCCTTTTTGGGAAAGTGTTTATTTGATATTTGGACTTCAGTCTTCAAACATTATACACTTCACAGCGGCATTTTGTCATTATTACAGTAAGAAGAAAAATTTTTTGTTTTAGTTATGTGTTCAACATTTCTTGCCTTAGTATGTAGTGCTAACTACTACTACTACCACCTTGCCTAATTGTTACTGTAAATATTTTAGAAGATATAGGCAGCAGTAACTATTTATTTTGTTAGCAAGGCATACCTCACTTTACAAGTTAATAAGTGAGTACACAAAAGAAACACAAAAATATTTTTCTCCTGCACAGTTAGAATATAACTTCTCAAAATTGTATTGTTGTAGTGTATAATTTATATAATATTTAACAATTTTGTCTTAGTACTGTGAAAATTGATCCTCAAAAATATATCCGGAGTATTATTATTTTGTTTAATCTCCCTAATATAGTTATTGAAGAAATAAGCATTACAGGCACTTCCTCCCAATAGCTTTTGTTATCTTCTTTTTTCTTTTTTAAACTTCAATATTCACAACATTTAAAATATACATAAACATATACACAGATGAACCAGATGTTTTTCAGAAAATGTTCAGTGAACTGCTCCTAGATTTAAAGAGAACATAATTTTGTCAGAGGTAGAAGGCAAAAAATCAAATAAACGTCAAGGTTGCATGACCCTCCAAGTAAGAAGCCCTGAAAGACTAGCATAAGACCATTTAACCTGATCAGGTCCTGTCTGTGGTAGCAAAGAGGTCCCTATAGGGATAAAAGTTGTCTTGCCATTAAAGAAGCTGATTTAGAGATTTGCCACTTAAAGGGCAGACCAGTGCACTATGATGAAGGAGTACTTAAAGCGCCAACAAGTACTCTGACAATAACAGCAAGTTAGATTTAAAATGCTGATCCTAGTCCAAGACATAACTTTGGCATGGATTTTGAAGGCCACTCACTGTCAAGGTATCCAATAGTTTGCAATCATGAGTTAGCTGAAGCAAAGCTTCACTGATAAAAAGACCAGTGAGACTGAATAAAAGACACTAAGATAAAGACATTAGCTGTGAGATGGAGACTATATGGATTCACAAGGCAAAAAGCCACCCCACCAGAGAGAAATGCATACTTTTTATTATTATTATTATTATTACACAATTTTATACAACTTGCCCTCTTGCTTGTCTGGGTCAAATTTTGCAATCAATTTGTTACCCACTTTTATCAAACTGATTTCCTTCAAATTTTGCATGCATGTTGATCTCTGGAGACACTGCAATATTTAATCAGTTTTGACCCAGGATCCGTACATTAAGTCAAATTACAATTTCTTATTTCCTTATATTATACTTTTAGTGAATACACATATGTATAGTGCTTCTAGCTAACATACACACACACACATACATACATATATATATATTGTAACAAAGGCGCTATATAGGCACCTGTCCCGACACAGATGGACATGGAGGCACGTATAAAACAAATAAAGACTTTTATTTTTCTTCACCCATGGGTGCACATCTTCACTGTGTCCCACAGGCAATACACAGTCCCAAACACCACAAAAGGCCCACAACACAGTTTTCTCTCTTTTACCACCACTCCTCCTCCTCAAGCTTAGTCCTCCTGACTCTGGCCCTCGAGTGTTGGTGGCTGGCCCCTTTTATAGCCCACCCGGTAGTGTTCCAGGTGTTTGACCACCTGGTCCCAATTGCACTTCCGGGTGGGGCTGAAGACTCGTCCAGCCTGGCTGTTGAATCCATTCAGCCCCCCCTAGCGGCCACCCTGGGTCCCAACCAGGCTGTGGAAGACTCCATCTCCCATGGAGCCCGGCGGGAGGTTGGGGAATCACCAACCGTCAGGGAGGCTGCCACCAAGCATCCCGGGGGAGGTATTGAGCTGCCCATGGTTGCTCCCCGGAACATAAGCAGCAGGGGCGTCCTGGCCAAGCATGGGACCCGGCCGCTCGTCACAATATACTGTATATACAAAGGGTGTTCAAAAAGTTTGTATCGAATGTTTGAAACCAATGTATACAAACTGATTTTTTTTTTATTTTACCATCTTTTCATTATTTATATGCAAATTTGGTGAAATACTCCTTTCAGTGATTTGGCAATATTGGCTCAGTGGATAAAGTGATTTTATTCAAAAATGCACTAAAAAGTAAAAATTAAATTTTTTTCCTGTACTACGATTTTGTTGGCCATATGTAACTAAAAATATAATTGTGGAGGGCCCATAAAAGAATTAATTTAATCCAACTAATATTCCTTAAATGATTAAAAAAATGACTCCTATAATATGAAAATTTCTCCAATTATAACCATTATCCTACATACTTTAATCATCTTTTATATGATGTGTCATTTTTTCTCCATAGTTAAGCTGGTTAGAAATTTCACTTTAACGAATCTATGCATTTAAATTGAATTACATTTTTTTACTGTCTAGTAGAGCTCAGTGGAGCAGCAAGAACATTTTTTATTATCATACTTCGTTTCTTTACCTTTTTTCTTGCTCTCTTTTGTGTCTTCTCCCAAAAAAACATACACATGTTTTGGTCTATTGGACTGTTTGGACTGCTGTTACATCCTTTTGAAGGAAAGAAACCCTGAATTACTGCTGCTTTCATTTGCTTTTAGGATGTGCTCAATCAAATTTTGAACAAAAACAGAATAACGGGTAAGATTAAATAAAGCACATGTGACAAAGCATAATAATCAACTGTGGTTTATTTTATAGAGCACCTTTCTTATTGATTGTTAGTACAGTGCACAGAATATTTTTTTTACTGTCTTACATATAGAATTCTTTGTTCTTTAATGGACATGTTGTGAGTTGATACAAACTAATAAATAGTCATTTTAATTATGATTCTTTACAGTTCGAATTCACTATTATTGTAAGAAAAGCATTCCCCGACTGTAAATAATACATGTGCTGTGTGGCAACGTTGTGTCCTGTTTGTCTGTGTCAGGTTAGGGCAACTGTACGTGCTCCTGGGCTTCACAATATATATATATTATATTTTGAAGTAGGGGGCTTTGCCCCCTGCTCGCTTCGAAAGCCCACCTCCCCCACCCCCTCCACCCCTGGGCGCACCTTGCGCCAGCCACTTCGTGTCTCTGCTGCTTGCATTGTGAAGGGGGTGGCTGAATGCATGCTTTGGAGATGCGGACATTCACCTGCTTGCTTACTGCTCCTCTTGCCGTGCTGCATGTTCTGCTTCTCATACTGTGTGTCGATAATTTCAAAGCCTGTACAGCAGCTGTCCTCGCTTCGCTCGCTTACCCCCTCACCCTCCCCCAATCGGGGCGCACTAAGCGCCTGCCACTTTGCGTCTCTGCCGCTCTTGTTGTGAAGGGAGGGGTTGAGGCCGAACGCAAGCTAAGGAGATGTGGATGGATCAGCTGCTGTGTTTCTGCTGCTGAGCTGCGTGTTCTGCTTGTTGCATGTCAATCATTTAAAACCCTGCACAGTAGCTGTCCTTTGGTCTCACTGCTTTGTCTTGCGGGACGTTAAAGTGTCTCTCGCGGGACGTCAAAGTGTCTCCAGTGGGTCGCCCGGGCTAATTATTACTTTCCTTATTTTCTGAATTTGCACATAGATTATTATTGTTCTCTTGTGCATCTTTTTTTGCCTTCTTTTCTCTCCAACGCTTTCGTGCCTCTTTTCAACGCGCTGCTCTTTCTTCTTCTCTTAGTCATTCACGTGTCATCTAGAACGTATAACATTTTAAGAGCTGGGAGCACATGCAGTGTGTCTGCCAAAAGCATTCCAACAACTGCGAGGTTAGATGTCCGTGAACTTATTTTAAATTGTTTGTAAGTAGGGCGTGGTGTGCAAAAGTCACCGTCTCACGGGTCTTGCTTACTAAGGTTGTAATGTCTAGTCTTGCATGACGTCAAAGTGTCTCTCCGAGAAGATATATATATATATATATACTATATCTATACACCAGTGTGGATATGCTCAGAGAAAGCTGATTCTGTCATGCAGTGTGGCCTGGAAGAGTGGTGTTCTGGAAAGAAACCAGCAGTATTCCTCAGGAATATAAAATTCAGGCAATGTATTATATGTTGAAGTACTTGACTTTACTCTGAGAAGGAATAAGAGAAAGACAGACTACTAATTTCTAAAAGATGCTGCAAGATATCCTGGCTGGAAGGCAGTAGGACAAGGTAATTTGCTGGAGACATCAGCTCCAATTTTCCCAATTAAGGGTGAACCCAGGATGAATTTTCAAATGGGTAATACTCTTCAGGCAGCATTTAATGTATGGTATGGCCCCTTTAACATAATGGACAGCTGGCAAGTCAATTTGGAAATCAGCCTATTAGACTATTGAGAATTTAGGTGTGCAGGGACTCTGGAAGCTGCTGCAGAGAATACTCTATTTTGCTATCTTACAGCCCAAAATGGTATACCACTTAGCCTGTACATGATTCTTTCGTTTGAACAGTACTGATACCAAAGGTAAAGTTGCTGGAAGGTTCAGTAGGTCTGTAGTTTAAGGTGAGTGTGTGAGGAAGGTAGACTGGGAAATGATAGACAAAAGAGACAGAGAGAAAAACTGTGTCAGGACTGGGCTTAAGCTCATCACCAACCCTTTCCTTGTGCTTAGAATTTCCATCTGTAAAGACTACTTTCTCCAAACGCACACACTGCTTTAACTTCATGAGGAACTGGATGCTAAGTGAAATGCAGTCACATACTAGGAGGGGTAAGGAAAATAAGAAAGGAAGCTAGGCTGGAAATCTTTAATGTTACTTTGTGCCTTGCGAATCCCTTCAGTCAAGCTCTCTGTTGTATTTAACCCAAGTAATTTAGCATTTTGAACTTTCCGTTACACTTTAAATTATACTTTTTTTACCTTTGCCTGTGTATTGCCTATATTTTTCTGTATTGACATCTTGTCTGTGTTTTGGATTATATACCATAAACAGAATGAAGAGAAACAATGTTTTTTCTCTTGTTAAAGTGGATTATTCTGTACAAAGTAAATTATATAAATGTACAGAGTATATGTTCAATAAACACAAGGCTAAATTAAAATGTAGTATAAATATATTTTTCTTCCATAACAAAAGAAATTAATGGGAAACTAATTTATGGAATAAATCTGCGTCAGTCTATGATAAAAAAAAATACTTAGTTTTCAAAGGGGAATACACTGGCAAGTATAAAACACAAGCCAGAAAACAACCCACCATTATCCACCAGTGTATTAAAAGGCCTTTATTCTATGCCAGTTTTATGAGCCAGTTTTTTTCCTTTTTTAAAAGTTATGTTCTTCTCTTAGTCTGTATATAAGATTAAGCCAACAGGCAACTATATTTTTTATTTACATTGTAATAGTAAGATAATGTTGTTGTTGTACTAATTGCACCCAGAATATAGCCAAGGGACCAAGATTAACAAAAATAAGGCTTATATTTGAATAACAATATTAAGGGAGAAATAAAGTAGCAAAAAAGTAAAGGTAAAATAAATAAGCCTGTAGCCTCTTTTGGCTTAAATAAAGAGTATGCCCCCCAGTCTAACAAATGAACAGCTTGTCCTTTCACCACCAGCTCAGTCCAGCCAATTCCCCTCCCATAATATTTCTCATGTGGCCTCTCACTTGATCCTGCCAGTCAGGTATTTGTCACTAGCTTTGGTAATGATGCCACTTCAAACTACATTATGTAGTCATTTTCAGCCATGCTTCAGAATCACTTACAAGGTCAAGCCATTTGCTGCTGGGAAACCAGATCTGAACTCCCACAGATAGTCCCTAGTGTCTCTGCACCTCTGAACATTTCATTACCCTTGGACATCCAGGTCTACAGCGAAGCTCCTCTGTGACTTGTCTTGTCAGAGAGACAGCGCAGAGTATGGGAGATACTTTATCCTTTTCAACTGGTAAATGTCAGGTAATATGACAAAGCCTGAAAATCT
Organism: Erpetoichthys calabaricus; assembly: GCF_900747795.2. Lineage (NCBI taxonomy): Eukaryota > Metazoa > Chordata > Cladistia > Polypteriformes > Polypteridae > Erpetoichthys > Erpetoichthys calabaricus. The sequence continues at coordinate 179,854,958 of NC_041394.2, forward strand.
TGTCATGCTGAACATAAGTGAAGTGTATTCTAGGAAAGCTGAACAGCAAAGCAGGATACAGATCAGTTCACTTACCTGGAAAGTACACCTTTTGATTCCCATGGGAATTGACTTTAAGCTTATGTGATAATGCATTAGTACTGTCTGTTCCACTCACAGAAAGAAAGCCAGGGGTGTGATCTTATTTGGGCATGAGGGAGGGGGGGAAAAGAGAGGATGTCCTTTAGTAGACTTTTTTTTCAAAGAGTCATTTGAGTTCAGTTTTAGTTCAGTTGGTGCTTTGTTGCAAAAAATGAAACTTTCAGTTCACTTGCTTTTCTGGCCTTTGTGAAGGACTCAGTTCAGTTGCAAAAATGTACAAGTTCTATCTGCTGCTTATCTGCTGGACACTTGGAAAAGAAGCAGTCTCTTTCAAGAATGTTTCCTTGTCATTTTTCAATTATGGATATATAATCCACCCAGGTTGTACAAATCATTTTATTGCTTATACTTGCTGTTAATGGTTGTTGTGCAGATATACATGATTTTTAAGTAAAAGTCTCTGTCTGATTATTATGAGTGCTACGATTGATCATTTCTTGTCTAATTGTGGTCCCTTAAGGGGAAACATGATACTTTTATGAGAGTCCTTGTTTGTTAACAGGTTTGTAGTAAAGAGTGAAAAAAGACATTTCCAGTCAGAGAAGCAACCTTCTGATAGAGATCCCTAGGGTTCAAAACATGGGGTACAAGATTGACAGTGAGGCTGATAAGTGGATACAATTAACTATTGTATAGCTGGTTTTAACATTTCTTCCTATCCCATATTAAGAAAAGAACCTAAGAGATCAGTTGGTACTTTTTGTGTTAGGTGCATATCACAGGTGATGTGATAACATGATGAAACATATGGCCATATACATTTCCTTCTGGGTGCTAATGTCCCTAAAGAATTTTCAGGGGACCTAGCACCTCTGCTAGAAATGCCACTACTTGGTACTTTACTTTTCTTAATCTGCCAGACAGCATATATCATCAATGCCTGGGTCTGTCACACTTTCTTTTAGGTCCTTGCATGAATGTGTTGCCATTCTCTGGTACCTTTGCCCACTCGCAGTCCTGTTTATCACGCTAGGCAGGATGTATATAGTGCATACAATCCAGAGCACCTTCAAAAATGACATCACTAAGTACTTAAAAAAGGAATAACTGATAAAATATGATTGACACAGCGTGCAGAAAAGCAGGTGTATATTGGATTATCATTTTATGATGTATGCAATGCTTGCACATTCATGTCTATGAACAATATCTGCCATCCATCTAGTGCAGTTATCTAAATAGCAAGAAACAATACATACAATATGAGTATAGATGCCAGCAATAAACCTTGGACTGTATTTAATCATTCTTGCCAAGGATATGTTTGTTTTTTTTTCTTATTTCCAAAAGCTTTAAACAAAAAAATGACACATACAGTATATCCAAGCAAATTTAAATCTAATATACTTTATACTTGTATTAGAAATCTACAGTGTATTGGCAGTCTGAATCATTCATATGTATTCTTGGGCAGGTCCTGTCTAAGTGGTTTTGGCATGAAAATAACAAAAAGAATACATTTGAAACAGATATATAAACATGCATGTTTTTTAAACATAGGTGTGATATATTTACCATTAGGTTGTTGTTCATTTATTAAATTTCATTGCATTCAAGTTTTCTAATTTACTCTATTCTGGCAACTACAGGTACAAGGCACCCTATCCTGGCAACAATGCATCGAAGGCAAGACTAAATGTTTAGAAGGATTTTGTGCAAATTATGTTTTTTTAAATTATAAATGTGTAATCCTTCAGACCTTACTAAATCTCAAAGATGTTAATTTTTTAATAGGTTTTTGTTCCATTTATTCCATTTGTAGAAATACACCTTTCCAAATCAGTGACAAGGGCATGTTATTGTTTGGATTTTTTGTTCTAAGTTATAGAACAAAGGAATGTACATTTTATTTGTAAATAATGGAGTTAGGGAACAGATTAGTTATTTTTAGCAACTCTAAAGCCTATTTCTGGCTCTATGAACATGCTGTCTCAATTCGAGGTCATCGTTAATCACATCAAATTCACCATTTCAAGCATGACATCAAATAAACAGCTGTCAGCATGACGTGAAGAAACAAATAAACAAGAACAAAATGGACTGACGCAATCTCTGTTAGTTAAAAACAACCTGTGCTATAAATGGAGCAGATGATATTTATACTGTATAAACAATGCATAATTATTTGCAAATAAATGTTGAAATCACAGAAGAATATACTGCATGTAACATTTTTATGATAGCTGTTTTGGCAGAACACCCTCACTAATACAAGAAATTTCCTGGCAGTTATGGATTCAATACTCCGCATTCCCATATGAATTCCAAAAGACAGATAAATTAATTTCTGCAAGCTTTTTATTTAAAAGATATCTTCCATGAGCCTCCTACTATTACCAAGCTATACAATTTTAGATTTAAGGTTATAAGTGTAGATGCATTAAGCTGGCAATAGAGGGATGAGTGGGTGTCTAGTGCACTGTTTATTTTTGTTGTTTATTGTAAAAATAAAAAAAGATATATTTTGAGAGATAACATTTAAGATATGTTATCTTAAACATATCTTAAATATTCTGATTTTAGATGCTCTGAACAATATAAGATTGAATTGCTAGAACTAATTTTGTACCTCTGGCTTTTTCTATAATGCTGTAAACATAATGAAAACTATAAAAATTATCTTATGGTTAAGGAATTACTACTGTAATACAGTATATAATTGTAGTGAAAGAAATGTCTGTATCTTCCACTGTACAGAAGTCAACAAACCTAATGAAGAACAATAACCTCTTCCTCACTCAGCCCAACTAAAAAGTCTGACCTATTATTTCAAGCACAGATGGAAGCATTCTCTTTCAACAACCATCAATCACTACTGGCAGTGGTCACTTGACAGGGGTCTAGGTTGCACTTATAGGTAATCTAACCTAAACACAGTTAAAATATCCAACTCTGCCACCCAGTTTTACTAAGAGTCTAGGAACTCTTGAAAAGGGCTAAAAGCTTAATAATAAAATTTCTAAACCAGATCTTAATATTAAGAATCTTTAATATATTAAGATAATAGAAAACAGGTTTCTTTAATTTGGGCAGTGAGTAAACACACAATGAAAGACACGGCAGCAATTTCAAGAAAAAAAAACAGTAACTTGTATTACATCACAACAATATAAAATTCACCAAGAAGATAAAACTACTTAAGAATCTAAAAATATTCTTTTAAAACAAGAGCACACAGTCTACACTCTAAAGTCTGTTAAAACATAACAGTAGAGGAAACAAAATTGGTGGTGCAAAGTCCAAGTTGCATGCTGTGTTACCACAATGATTAATCTTCCAACTGTACACTAAAGCATTCTGTGTGCTTAAGGCTTGTTTCCCAACAGAATTCTTGGTAACTTGCTAAATGCTTGTCAGCGTCTCTCCCCCTCATGAACTGAGCATTATCTTTCACTTCTGGGTACCTGGTGCTGCTTTGACGACCTAGGCACACCTCACTTCTCATCCCCCAGCTTCATTCAGTCCTTTCACGAGTCTTCGCTTTCCGGCTGGACCCACAACCAATGTCACCATCCGTGTGCCTCGCCTCTTGTCATCCACATATCCTTGTCTACCTGCGACTTCATGTGCTCCATGTGAGTGATCTTGACAGTATTCTCACTGGACTGTCTCTCTATACCACCTACTGCCCAGAAGTATATAATTCCTTCAGTCTCTGCCTAGATCAACATGACGATCGATAAACAATGGTACAGTACATACCAACTTCCTTTGCTTATCATTAATGTAAACACATTTTATTGGTTAAAAAAGAGTATTGTTGTCAGCTATCAAGAAGTACATATAACACTGTATGCTGGTTAGAAAGCAATGTCCCCAGGACACGTTAATTTTCAAACCAGGTAAATACAAATATTTTCAAGGAAGCAGACAGTTCTGTTATCACAGTCTTGTAGGTTGATGAGATACAAAGCAGTTTAATCTTCAATGCAGGTGACTCTTTTGCAAAACAGGTAAATTTTTATGTCCTGTAGACAGCCACCAACAATAACCTGTAACAGAATTAGTCAGGAAATATGCCTTTTCACTTATCATCCCTGTTTCAGCAAAGGGTGCCTATTGCCAATTCATCTATTGGCTTTTCCATCCATCCATTTTCCAACCCGCTGAATCCGAACACAGGGTCACGGGGGTCTGCTGGAGCCAATCCCAGCCAACACAGGGCACAAGGCAGGGAACCAATCCTGGGCAGGTTGCCAACCCACCACAGGACACACACAAACACACCCACACACCAAGCACACACTAGGGCCAATTTAGAAATGCCAATCCACCTAACCTGCATGTCTTTGGACTGTGGGAGGAAACCGGAGCGCCCAGAGGAAACCCACACAGACACGGGGAGAACATGCAAACTCCACGCAGGGAGGACCCGGGAAGCTATTGGCTTTTACATTTATTATTTACCTTTTTTTTGCTTAAGAGAAAAAGAAAACCAACCAATATACAAAAATGTTCCCATCTGACATCCACCCACTTCACAATTTCCTACTCAACTAATTGCTGATTATAGCACCTCGAACCCCAACCTCTCTAGAACTGTTTCTGTGTTTGTCTTATCCTTTACACATTTTTCCACTTCCAACTTTAGGTTTCTAAAGTGTTCCATGTCTTAGTTTATCATTAAAAATAATAACAGGCAAAAGATGGTATCTAGGGAAATTGTAGACTGATGATTTATGATGGAGCAATCCTACTAAATTCATGTTGCCATTCTTCACAAGAATGCTGGGAGACATCATTAAGGAAATTCCAGGATTTAAAGACTTCATTGCTTATCTGGGAAATGTTTCCCAATTGCTTTAGCTGTTAAATCTTAACAAATTTTAAAAATAGAAAATTATGCAATGCCAGAGATAAGGAGATTATTTTAGAGAACAATCTGCTCTACATCTTTGCAGACGTTTCTGTGACCACTCACACTTGTCAACATAATCCATTAATATTACCTGAGGAAGGTTTTATCAAATTTATTTCTAGTTTTTTTTTCATACAGACAAATGTATTTCCAGAGATATCTGAGGAAATATACAGGGAAACAATTTAAACATTTTGACAAATCATTTCATATGTTTTGCATGTAAATAAATTACAAACCTAAAGAATATCAGAACTAATTATGGAGATTTCTAAAGCTGACCAAGTATATGTAAGATTGTTGAATGCTGAACTTTACAAATGAGGTTGTCATTACAAATAAAATGCAACTCTTTGCCACAAGAGAAACACAGTAACCATTTCTTAAGTCACGTAATTCCTATCATGGAAATAGAGAAAAGGCAGCTCAATATATTAGCTCAATTTATACGCAAGAAGGAATTTTGGAATGCAGTAGTAACCATGAAGAGGAAAACTAAAATTAGTGAAAGCAAAAAAATAATAAAATATTCACACAATACTAGACTATAAACATTACACTACAGAGTGTAATAAAAGTGACTGTTATGACAATATCCTTGATGAAGAAAGGACTTCTGTTGTTAAAAGCCCTATGCATAGAGTCGCCAGATAAAACATTGAGGCTTTCTGCAATGCAAAATGTTATAAACATAAAGTGAAATTTTATGAAAAGCCATCTGTACAATTAGCTCTGCTAATGTTAGATATATTTAATGAAGCTTAAGAAAGTAACATATTACCAAAAACAGTACACTAGGGCCAATTCCTGGTTTTCCAAAGACATATAAAACAGAGCTTGTAAGACTAGTCTGCATGCCAAGCACTTATATAAAGATCCTGGAAAAAGTTTAGGAAAAAGTAAACTGAAAGTACCCCTTTCAATATTATGACAAGATTAAAGCAGACATTTATTTTCAGACCTTGGATGATTGTTTAGCGTTATACATACTCCTGCAGTATCTGTGCTTCCACAGGACTTGCTATCTCTGGATACAATGACAGTTTTTTTGAGCTGAATGAAGAAATCTGTTCATTTTGGTAGTTAAATTTGCATTTAGATCCATAATATGCACAAAATTCACGTATTGCTAAATACCTCTACAAACTGCCAGAGATTAAAAGGATTATAGGCGAGGATTTCCATAAAATTTATATCTTCATGATAAAGTAATGGTGCTATGTATTATTGATGTAGGACAGGATGGCATTGCCCTCCTTCGTTTTTCATGACACATGAGACTTCAGCTGCAGTTGAAAAGATTAACAGTTAACATCAGACACCCACTTGAGCTAAGTGTAAGTTTCAGCTAGGATCGGTATTTATATATAAATAAGGAAACAGATATGAAGGTTATGTCTAAAAACAATGTCATAAAAATTGCTTCATTGTGTAATGAATGAAGGTTTAGAATGCTTTAGTGTAAAACTGTTTTTGTTTTTTAATTCAAAACTTGAATATGCAGAAAATTATTTATACACGCACCACTACTAGACATTTTGACTTTAACTTGAGGTTGAAATATGATGAACATTGTATCAGAAAGTAATTTTTGAGATGCCTATATCAATAGTGACTATTGGTAAACATTTAAAAGTTAGTATGAAACAGTAAAAAGTTAGTATGAAATTTACAATTACTGTTCTTCAACTGATAATGAGTCAAATTGTCATCATGACACCATTATAACTGGTTTAGAGGCCATTTTCCAGGTTTACTCGGGTTAGCAGGTGGCACACAAAATCTTTTTCCTCAAGTTTATGTGGTCCTGGGCATCCTTTAAGGCAAGACATATTCTTTCCATATCATTTAACACCACAGATCCATCCACAACTTTTTTTTGCCTTCCTCTAGGTCTCATCCCTTTCACTTTAATTATAATACACTTCTTCACCCAGTCATCCTCTGCTTTTCTCTCTATAAGACCAAACAATCGTAGTCATCGTAATTTACTCTGTGACACCCCACACATCCACCTGATTATTCTCATTACTGTTCTTCCAGCTTTGCTTCATGTCCTAGCTTCATTGGCCATGTGTCAGATCCATAGAGCAGCATCAACCTTTTTGCTTTGTGAATGAGCAGAAGACTGTAAAAATCATAGTCGACCAGGGAGGTGAAAAATATAACAAACTTATTTACTCTGTAACATACAGTCCAGATTTAGCAATACAAGATCAAAGAATAGGGTGGCTCTGTTAGTTTCCAGCATCTAGACTTACTAACGTTAGATTAGAAAGATCCAGGGTGCATGCAGGCTTACAAACAATTGATCAGAAGATCATGTTGCCCCTTGGAGTGTCTAGATTTAGTACAATTCGATGGGAGAGTTGATTGAGGTGGTCTCTCTCATAGTTCCATACAGATCATGATGCAATTTTTTTTTGTTTTAAATAAAGCGTTCACGTTGGCTAAAAACATGACCTTGGAATTTACTAATTTTCATGGACTGGCAAAGATATTCTACCGGTATATATTCGACCAGTACCAATCCACAGACCAGTGTTTGGGAAACATTACCACAGAGAATACTACACTTCATACAGCTTCATACAGCTACATAAACATTTCCCTTCAATACCAGAGATGCTTCTTTAAAAGTTAGAATGGAGAACAGCTCCCTGAATTTCTTCCATGCACTTCTCACCTTCACTTCTACTGCTGTGTGAAAACCTCCATCTGCACTTAATATCTCACCGTTTACACTAATACATTTTTTATTCACTAACTTCTGACAGTCCGTGCATTAGATTGACTTCCTCCCAACACCATTACCAAACATACACCAGGCAATGTACCAACTCCTTCAATGCTTCTTAACCCTACAACTCCAGCCACCAGGTTGGTCTTTCCTGCATTTCACTGAAACTTTTTTCTTTCAGATAAGCTTGCCATCTCTTCTCTGTTGTGAACACCTGGAAGGATACTGAGAAATTATTTGTTGAGAGTTCATGAAAACCGAGTGATGGAAGGTACCAGTAAGGAACTGGCAAATATCAGAGCCCACTAGAGGACATACTTTAAGTTCAAAAACCAAAAGAAACCAAACTAACTTGATACACCACAGCTAGAGCACAAGACCAAGACAAAAAGCAAATCCTGAAGCCCTGACAGTATCTTGTGTCTTTTGCCCCTAACTAACAATGGTGCTAAGTTAGTTTCTAGAAAGGATACAATACTCAGATATCAGAGGCTGTACCCTGCCTTCTTGTACAAGCAAGACATGATGACACGATACATCAAATGACTATTATGTCACATGACTGACAAGAGGGATAGTGACCATAAACAATAAGGTTGTAGCCATGTAAACATTTCCGCAAATGACAATGACCATCCAAAAAACACTTTCTTTTTTTAATTGTGTCAACGATGTAAGAAATATTGATGAACCACTAAGGTCTATTTGTGTTTCCAGTCTCTCAGCAATCTGATTCGTCAGTTTGGCTTTGGTATGTGTGGTCAGTTTAGGTATGGTCACATGATTGAAAGAGGAATTGTGAGTGTGAGGCAATCAAGTAGAAGAAAAGGTAAAGCATGCAGAAAGAGCCGCCTTCAAAGATGGAAAGTATAAAACTACAGGAGGTAAGAAAGGCAGCTCAAAAATAATGACAGAGTCTGAGAAGCAAGCTTTATGGCAATGCGCTAAAGAGAGGGAGAGCTGGTCAAGAGAGGTTCAAACAAAAGCAGATAAAGTGGAAAGGCGCTGAAGATACACGTAGGGCAAGAGATAGCAAATATCTTTAAATTATTCTATTACCTGTCTTTAAGAGGTAGTGAGGCAAGTAAGAAATACAAATAAATGTGAAAAATTCTAAAATTACACAGAATGACACCTTTTATTGGCTAACTAGAAAGATTACAATATGCAAGCTTTCGAGGCAACTCAGGCCCCTTCTTCAGGCAAGATGTAAAGAAGTGTGAAGAAGGGGCCTGAGTTGCCTTGAAAGCTTGCATATTGTAATCTTTCTAGTTAGCCAATAAAAGGTGTCATTTTGCTTGGCTTTTCTCTACATTCATAATGGCTAACACGGTACAACACTCTAGTACTAAAATTACACAGATAGACTCATGAAAGTCCAAAATGTAATTTTAGTATTTTTTCTTTCAATTCCACTTCACTTTGCGCCTTCAATATAATACCACTGACATACAAGAAGTGACATGGTAATCCTTCATATACTTCTCTGGTTATCACCTAGATTTCTATCACGAAAACCATCCTGAACAACATTAAGGTTTCCTTTATATTGAACTTAGAGGTGAAAACAGAACAAGTAAAAATGGATCAGGAGAAGAAGGGTAAAGACAAAAGAAGAATCAAAAAAGCTAAGCAAGGGTCATTAAGGAAAAATATCAAATCTTAAGCATTTTGCCAAAAATGTTGAACAAACATTTTCAGTCAAAAAGTAGAAGGCTTTGGGTCAAAAGCCCAAAAGTTCACAATAAGCTTAAGAAAAGCAATTTGTTATTTATTATCCCAATACTTGTATAATGTGGCTGCAGTTCCAATATTTTTTATAGATATGTAGTGATGACATCAGATGCCATGCATGTTTGCCACCTGACTATAAATTACAATAACTATAAACAAAAAATACCATATCCAATAATAAAATAATTATGAAAGCCAAAGAAATTATGATACCTTATACACTAACATCACTGCAGATACTATCCACTTCTCAACACCTAATTTTCTCAGTACTCACCTCACCACCTTTTGCAATACCCTGTCACATGCCTTCTTCAGATATATAAATGCATAATGTAGTTTCTTTACCTAACCCTGACACTTTTCCTGCATTTGGCTGACAACAAAGATCCCTTTCCAGACATGAAACCAAACAGCATTTTGGTAAGCTTCACTTGATCCCTGACTCTTTTCTTTCTTGAACAACATTCATTACCTGCTTCAAAAGCTAGATTACTTAATAAGACCACACTCCAGTGAATCATCCTTTTCTTTGTATACTGGAATTACTTTATTTTTTCCTATAATGTGGTACTGATCAGTCAACCTTACAACACCAGGATCTTCTGCTGTCTACATTTCTGACAGCACTCTAGGTCGGCCAGCTACCCCACCTATGCCCATCGTTTTCATCATTTTTGCTACCTCCTCTTTCAAAAATGTAACATGTAATCTCTTTTCAAAAATGTCACATGAACATCATTATCTTTTTCATTCTCATTCAATAATTTCTAACTTGAACAAATGGTTCCTGTGTTACAGACACACAATCACAAATTATTTGCATTGGTCATTCCTCTACACCTTTATGTTTATCAGATGTTTAATACAACCTTTACATATTATATGCAAAGGCTGGTAATCATCTTGTAATTTATGTGTCTATAAAATCAGTTTTTTAAAAAATTTTATGATGCCTGATTGAATATTGTTCCTATATACAATGTGACCAAGAAATGCAAAAAGTAGGTGGTTAGAAGGTGGTGGGGTATGCAAAAGTAGAGAGCTAATGGCAAACAAGAGTTGGTTCTTTCTAAATCTGGGCATCAGAAAATAAAAGATGAAGTGAGCAGCACACAAAATAAGTGTTAGAGGTATGAAAATGGCAATACATTTTGCTGCTAGTCCTTGTTTTTACTGATTCTGGTACATTAAAAGCCATGTTATATGTGTGTGCACTTTCTCTGCCACATATCAATATAAATAATTTTTTCCAAGCCAATCTCACACATAGTAATATGCGATCAGAACTTCATTGTGCCATTACTCAGCTGTCTCCTGACTATATAGAATTAATCTTCTCTAGGCAGCTTCAGAAAGCTCACTAATATAAGCATTTGTACTGATTAAAATTTAACAATTTTACTTATAAAGCTGTTCAAGTAAATTGTAGGGGGTATTTTTTAACTATGAACTAAACAAGCATGGTTGGTTTTATTCCATGTATTTTTATTTTCTGTTTGTTCATTGCTCATCTTCATTGGTGGTTTTTTCATAAAAGTTTCATATCAAAAAATTATTAAACAAATATTAATGTCATTATCAGGTAAACATATACATTCTGATTTCTTATTATGCATCTCTTTCAGCTGCTTAACAACTAAAGCTGCAGCTCTCTGTAAAAAAGGGATGAGAGTGGCTATCTTATAAAATGCTCACTCACCTTCTACACCTCCACCACTTTTTCTACCCATTTTTTGACACAAGTACACAAATCCCAATATTGTCATCACTACTCCCCTGCTAGAAAAATGTAAATCATCTACTAGTTTTACTACACATTCTTACATCTTTACCTTACCATCATGCCTCCTGTAAACAGTACAAATGTACAGGGTACTCTCCAATTTTTTTCTTCACACTCCAGTATTTTAAGTCACAATCTTCACACTTTCTTGTTAACTCTGCTTACTGAATGTCTCTCTCCTTCATGTCTCTTGCTACCAAACCAGCAGTGGCCCAACATCAAAATTAATATTGCCTGTTCTTTCCGGTATTTGTTGAACCACTCTGGATGCCAGATGTTTTTTAATTGTGCCCACATAAGCAAGAACTTTCTGCAACATGCCTAATTACCTATCTTACTAGTTTTAAACAATTTGTGATACAAATTTTTCTCCTCTAAGCTCACTGCCACATTTTAATTACTTTTTCTTGCTTTTAATTGCAAAACCTCCTGGCCACATAGATTTTCTCTACTTTTTCACTTTATTTTGTACAGCAATCAATGAATATATACATTAATCTTTTCAGTATTTAATCTAATTTATTTTTTCCAGCTCCTGTCAACCCTGTTATGAATATGTTTTACAGAAAAGCAATTTATAATGTTAATTCTTCACACTGCTGCCAGATATTGACTAAATTTACTGTTATGAAAGATTACAGACAAAATCTCATAAGACTTTTCTTACTATATTTTATTAGTCTAATATTTGAACAATGTGATAATACAGAGAACAATTTAAACAATTCAGTTAGTACAATATATTGTACAACATAGATAGCTCAGTGTGTATCTCAGTGTAAAAAGTAATAAGACATTGTGTTTATGCCATTCCAAGGGCTATAACAGAAGCATGGGTTGGGGGGGGTTATATATACTGTAGATGCCCGAATAGTATTGTATTCCTTATATATAGCATTCCTTATTTAATTTTTCTTTACTTTTTGTTTGTCTTTTTCTTAACCTTTTCTCGCCTTATGTGGGTTTTTGATCATGGAGATTTTAAATATAGTGTTAGTTTCTTATTTTGACAACTCTTTGACATTATTAAAATAATACTTTGCCAGCTTCTCATCATATTTGCTTCCTTACTGTCGCTCCCATTTGTTTACATGTTTCTCAAGAAATGACCCAGAATTACGTTCTGTGTGATGTCATTAGAACAATGAAAGATCACTGCAAATGCACTATATTTATCCAAGATTATAGATAAAACCTAATACTTTACCTTTTCAAAATACTTTAATCTTTGGTTCTCCGATTAACAAATGTTTGGTGCATCTTCTCAACTTTGATTTTTGTTTCACATACAGGATTTGAAGGAAGATTTTTTGAACTGCTAGTTTTGAATTTGGCTTGTTTAAACTACTATACCTTTTCTCCTGACCCTAGCAGCATATGCTTAAGGTGTCAAATTTTGTCAGTTATTTAAAATTTTACAACATTCAAAAACTGAACTTGGGAATCTATTGTATTACAAAATATTTCGCTGACACTATTTACAAGACTTCCAATAACTAAGTCCTCATTTAGCTTTACAAATGAAAGCTTACACTAAAAATATATCAGAGAAAACTTAGGAAACTACTGGATGAGCCACTGCAACTTTCATCAGTGGCACAGCTGTGTCATGAGGACTTGCCAATAGCATTTGATGATCTGTAAAGCATCCTTTCATAAGTAAATAATAAAGTGCAAATTATCTATTGCATCTATGCATTTTCTATACCCACATCCTGCATCACGTTGTCAAAAAGAATTAATAAATTAAAACTGTTTGAAATAAAAAGCCTTTTTTGAAATGTCCTTTTATAAAAATTATCAACAAAAAGAAGGGTTGCTTACTCTACACCATTTGGTAAGTACAGAAGCATCAAGCTAGAAGGAAAAGTGACCATTTCCAAATGACTAGCCCAAATGCCTTGAAGCTGATCAAAGTTAAGCAAAATCAAAAAGAAAACAACACAAATGAGAAGTGTATCAATAAAGATGATGACAAATTGTGCTGGTCAATGAAATATTTGCCAAAAAATGCTGCAAATTATAGTAATACAATATGGATTGGGCACTGCTTCCCTATTTACATGTTCATGTATTCTGTATTTGCATCGATATAAAACTATCTGATGTTTTTTCCTGTGGCTTTTACTGCATTTTGGTTTCACAGTCTAATAAACCAAAATGCATGACATTATTAAATTCATAAGGAGTTGGGCACAGACTTGCTCACCTTTCTTTGCTGTATTCAAGTCAAACAAAAAGCCACATGAAAGGGCAAGAGCAAAAAAACACCTTATGAAATTCTATCCACAGGTTCTAAATAAACAATACTTGTAATAGTAAATGGGAAAAATTGACTATAGCCTTTTAAAGTTTATTTATGGGTAAAAATGTAATAAACCTAAAGATCTTAAAATCTGAATTTGAACCAGGTAGCACTCATAAACGCAAACAGAGCAATACAACAAAAACTGAAAGAAGGCTTGTATGCTTCGGTTGATACTAGCTTAAATTGCTGTTAAACTTTAATTTAATCCAGCTTTGACTCATCAATGTACTGTTAACTTCTATTTTCCATCACAATCCATTAATAAAATATTTATGAATTCAAAACATGAATTTAATTCTGTTATCACAAAATACATGTTACTCAGAATGTATCAAAACACACTACTACATGAACTACATAAATGGAAAGGTCAGAAAATCAAGATAGAAAAATCACAAAATTATAAATCACTATTAAAATTAACAACTTTCAGTGAAATGTGGCTATTAAATACATATTTTTCAATAAGCTACGAGTCATTTATAAATCAAAATGCAAGTATATAGCAGATTGTTACTCTGCAATAAAATATCACTTCTCATTTTCCGCTCTCTGGCAGCTCCAGAAGCACACCATATACATGAAATATAGCACTGAATAAAGTGTTAAATTAGAGATGACTCTGACCCAGCTAGTGAGTAAAGTTATGGCACAGTTATTTCAGCACTACAACCTTGCAGGATAAAGCAGTTTAGATAAGTCTTCTTTCACCTACATTCTGGTTTGATCTCTTCTCTCTTTATGTCTATCACTGCACAAAATACCACAGTTTTTTTTTTTTTTTAGCTTTTATCATTTTCATTCAATTTATCTATATAAATCAGTGCATTATGCAAGGTTTAGTTTATCTAACAACTTTAATATATAGTGTATAGTAGTTCATAAAGCAATCCAAAATATGACTGAAAGGCACAATGTATAACCCATATTCCATTAGTATAAGTCATATGATTTTTACACAGAGCATAATGTACTTAACAATGAACTGGAGCTTGGGAACAGTGTAAGTAATTTTAAGCTGTTGGCATAAGATGAGGATAGTGAAAGTGTTTTTGACTCAACATATATTTCTCACTGTATACAGTATACTAAATAACTATTTTATTAACAACATATTAACATGCTTCCTCTACATAGTTAACTGCTTTGAAGGACAGAGCAAAATATTTTGCATGTGCCTAAAGCAGACTGGCTTATACCAACAGATAGTGTCAAAGAGAGAATGCATTTGACTAAACATCTATAGCAAGTGTCTTTGAATGTGGCATGCTATAAAGTGTCCGGCATGACAGCTTTTTGCTGAAACTATCATACTGTACATGATAGTGTGGCAGGTATAACAAAAAAGGGCATTACTCAAAAACATATTTTATGAGTAGAGGTTGTTGGTACAGGCCAGTAATAAAATGGGTTAATGGAGACTGACATGGCTTTTGCAGCAAAATGCGCAGGTTAAAGTCAACTAAAAGCTCAGTGCAACAGTGGCATAGAAGAAAGAATCTCAGAACAACTAATTTGCTATACCTTGTCACATATAGGGCTTGAAAAGCACAAGTCAAGTTGATTGCCACTTTAGACAGGAAAAAAATAAGGAGGTGCCATTACAGTGAAAACCAGGGTGCATCACTACTTGCTACGAGAAGATATGAAAAACTACTGAATTAATGCTGACTCATGTTCATGTAATGACCAAGCTACAGTGAAAAATCCATGGGGCCTTGGGTCGAGATATTAACAATGCAAGTCAATGGTTATCCATTTAGGGATCAAATAGATGCCGTCATGGCAGCAGTGAAACCCTCTGTAGATGTACTTTTTTGAATAGGATCGTGTTTATTGCCACAAAGCTAGGAGAAGAACATGAGAGTGAGTTCAGTTGTATTAACTTCCCTAAGCACAACAACTCAATCCAATCATGCACGTAAAGGATGACACCGAATAAGTTATTCTGACCAGCATTTAATTTGTAACAAGTGTGGGATACGCTAAAGGTATTGTGGACCAGAATTCATATGCTATAACTTAAAAAGATTGTGGGGTCAATGGCCTAACAAATTTAAACTGCTTCAAATCGTACAAAGTTGGTGTACCTAGTATATTAATCAATTGAGATTAATTTTGCACTTAGTGACTCAAACATTTGAAAATGGGAAATGGACAAAAATAACTGAGACATTATACTGTCCATAACACTGACATAACCAGACCATCCACCACCTTTACAGAAGACCAAGTTGTGAGAGAATTACGCAGACTTCATTCTGACAAGGCGGCAGGCCAAGGGTGCTTAAAGTCTGCGCCCCTCAATTCTGTGGTGTACTACTTAGGATTTTCAACTTAAGCCTGAGTGTTAAAAAAGTGCCAGTGCTATGGAAAACATCTTGTCAGGTTCCTGTTCCAAAGAAGGCACATCCTAGTGCCCCTTCTGACTACAGGCCAGTGGCGCTCACCGCACACATCATGAAAGTCTTTGAGAGACTAGTCCTGGAAATACTTCGCCCCCAGGTTAAGTCAGCACTGCACCCTCTCCAGTTTGCCTACCAGGCGAGGATTGGAGTCGAAGATGCAATCACCTACCTGCTGCACTGTGCCTATAGTCACCTAGACAAGCCAGGAGGAACTCTCAGGATTATGTTCTTCGATTTCTCATGTGCCTTTAACACCATCCAGCACAGCCAGACTGGGAATTAAGCTATCGGAAATGCAGGGCTCCCTTAGTTTCGTGGATCATGGACTATCTGACAGGAAGGCCACAGTTTGTGCTGCTACAGGGCTCTGTGTCTGATACCGTGCTGTGTGGCACTGGTGCTCCACAAGGGACAGTTCTGTCACCATTCCTCTTCACCCTGTACACTACAGATTTTAGTTACAACACAGAGGGCTGCCATCTGCAGAAATTCTCTGATGACTCTGCAATAATTGGTAGTATCAGACATGGAGAAGAGACGGAATACAGGAAGGTAGTGGACAATTTTGTTGACTGGTGTGAGCTGAATCAACTGCAGATCAACATCAGTAAAACTAAAAAACTGGTAGTTGATTTAAGAAGATTGCAATCTCCAGCCACTCCCTGTCTATTAAGGGTATGGACCTGGAGATAGTTGAGGAGAACAAGTATCTAGGGGTGCATATGAGCAATAAGCTAGACTGATCCAGAAACTCGCTGGCCATATACAAGAAGGGTCAAAGTAGGCTGTATTTCCTACGCAAGCTCAGATCTTTTAGTGTCAGCAGCACTATGTTACGGATGTTCTATGACAGGGTGGTTGCCAGTGTCTTTTCCTTCACTGTGGCATGCTGGGGAAGCAGCATGAAAATGGCAGACATCAGGAGACTAAACAAACTAATTCAGAAGGCTTCCTCAGTGGTAGGAGAGAAACTGGACAGCTTGGAAACTGTGGCAGATCAGAGAATGTTGTCTAGGCTTTGGTCTATTACACAAGGCAACAAAAAAAAATTTTGTTTTGTTCCTGGCAAGACAATGTTATTTTCGTGTTGCTTGGGTCAAAAGCAACTAGTAACAATCATTCATTGAGTCAAAACATTGGTTTTGTCACTCCTGTCCAACATTTTGTATACAGTCATGGCCATAAGTTTAGCATCACTGCAGCAAAATCTTGTTTGAGTCACTGCTAACAATTCTGTCGTTCAATGGCATTAAGTTATGGTGCCAAGCTGTTGTATATATAAAGTCTAAACATACACCAATGTAATTGCTGTAACATCAGTCGGATATATCGCTAGATGTCGTTGACATGGCTGCCAGATGGCAGCACCTGTATAGCAGCAGCAATTTGCTGTTTACTAAACCCGAAGTGTGTAACACCTTACGGGGTCTGCTGCTGCGGCGCGTTGATTCCTGACATGGTATTTACTTAACGGATTACTGTACAGAAAGTTTAGAGTATTTGGACGACTTTTCCCACTGACACTGCTGCTGTGTAAGGGTGTACAGCAGCTCACCCTCTAGTTGCAGCACATCCCAACTGAAACAGTGGAACTTGTTAGACAAAAGCGTGCAAGTTACAGGTCAGAGAAAACGATATCAAGCATTTTCCGTTTTTTTCACCCTTCAAGATAACCTTTGCTACTGCCATGATGTGACAGGTCTATTTGATGCAATTGGGATATCATGTAACCCACAGGATTGGCGCCTCTTTATCGACAGTTCTTCCAGAAGCCTAAAAGCAGTTCTTCTCTACAATGGGAATCAGCTACCATCTATCCCAGTGGCTCACTCAGCACAGCTTAAGGAGGAATACAATAGCATCAAACTGCTGCTGCAGGCTTTGAACTATGAACAGTATGGTTGGGAGGTCATTGGTGATTTTAAAATGGTAGCTTTCTTAATGGGTCTTCAGGGTGGTTTCACCAAGTTTCCATGCTACCTTTGTCTTTGGAACAGCAGAGACACCAAAGAACACTACCATCGTCGAAATTGGCCAGAGAGGAGCAACTTCACTGTCGGAATTAACAACGTCAAATGGGAGCCTCTGGTGGATCCTAAGAAGGTTCTTGTGCCGCCCTTGCACATCAAGTTGGGGCTAATGAAACAATTTGTCACAGCTCTCCGTAAAGAGTCTGCAGCCATGAAATACCTAGAAGAATTCTTTCCCAAGCTGTCTGAGGCTAAAGTAAAAGCTGGTATCTTTGTTGGACCACAGATAAAGAAAATCATGGAGTGTCAGGAATTTCCCAGCACTCTCACAGAGGTCCAAAAGGCAGCTTGGAGCAGCTTCATCGCAGTAGTATGGGAATTCCTCGGAAATCATAAGGCCGAGAATTATGTGGATCTGGTAGAAACACTAGTAAGGAACTATCAAGCTATGGTGTAGGATGTCGCTAAAGGTGCACATCCTGGATGCTCATCTATAAAATTTTAAGGAGAACATGGGAGCGTACTCAGAGAAACAAGGAGAAAGATTCCACCAAGATCTCAAGGAATTTGAGCGTTGATACCAAGGACAATACAATGAGAATATGATGGGGGACTACATCTGGGGTCTTGTTCGTGACAGTAACTTAGTTTACAATCGTCAGTCTAAAAGAACATGTAATTTTTAAGTTTAATTGGACTATATGGACACAAGTCAGAAGATTTTGTAAAAAATTTGAAGGCTGTTAATGTTATCTAATGCGTGTTCTGAACTATTGATGTCCTGACTACAAAATCAAAGTTATTTTGAAATGAAAGTTATTTTCTATCAATTGGATATATAAGCTAACAGGAACTAATAGTTATTTCACACACACAAAAACTGTGTTACATGGTGTTATTGAAAATGCTAATAACCCACTTCATAGTGTTGTGATTGGACATAGGAGAGTTTTCAGCAGTAGACTGACTAGCATCAAGTGCTCCACTGAACGTCACAGAAAGTTCTTCCTCCCCACAACCATCAGACTCTATATCTCCTTTTCCGGTCACTCACCCAAACTTTAAGCTATTACCCTTCTTCTTTATTGGATATCTAGGTACATTTTTCAAGTACTTGAAACGTGCAACATACTATCTGTTCTTGTGCAATAAATTGTCTTCTCTTCACATGAGAATAACCTTATTTATTCTCAGAATGTGCAATATTAACTTAAGGTGCAACACTCTGCACTCTAGTTTGATACTTACATTTATTATACTTTATACTAGGGGGCTTCACCCCCTGCTCGCTTCACTCGCCAACCCCTGTGTTTGGCTAATCGGATATACAATTAAAAATTTTTTTTTCTTTGGAATTGTTTCAATTTCATTATTTGCACTTTTACTTTAAAGCTTCATTAAAAACAATATTTTTTGGAGACACATTGTGACAACGCAACGTATAACTGCCCGTGAGTGAATATTTCTCTATTCTCTATTAGAGAATGTTTCTCTAATAAATAATCTGACTTTTTCTAATGTTTGTCCCTGTGATTTATTGATTGTCATAGCAAAAGCTATTCTCACAGTAAACTGTAAGCATTTTAATACAAATGGCATATCACGATCTTCTTTGGTGTGTAATGTTATTCGCGGAATATATACATTACCTTTCTTTTTGCCTGTTAAAATTTGCATCGCTTCCCCATGATCATCAATATACACCAAACCGAATTGTGTATTCTTTGAAATTTAACTTGTTGTTGCTTTAACTGTTCCGGGACCACAGATTCTCATAGCGTATGATCCATTATTGTGTAAATCCACGTTTTATGCATTGAATGATGCGAATGCGAAAAGACTTTGTTGTCTACTCTTTCCCTTTTATTTCTGACCTCGATTTGTCCTGCTATTTTTTCAATTACACCTGGTTCTGATGATTAATCACCTTTTGTTTGCGGTAATGCGATCTTTTCTGTCTTTTCTTTGATACTGTAGCGACTGACATAATAAAGTGTCACAAAAGTTTTACTTGAACAATCGCCGACTTCCTAACCCCAAACACAACTTTCTAGCACCCTCTCCAATGCCCCCCTTACCGCATCAATCAATACCCTGCTATCAGTCTTCCATGCTGTACTCCACCCTCCCTCAATCGGACCGAACAGTCACTTAAAACCAAAAAGCCCTCAACCTAAGCTGGGACGCTACAATACTTTCGAATTTTACTGCTTTCATATTCTGTACCTTTGTCTGCATGTGTATCGCACCATCATTTGTTTGAGCCTTTCTAATTCCACTGCTTTCATAATCTCTTATCTGCCTTTTTTTCTCTCTTCATCGCCTTTGGGTCTCTATTCTCCGTATTGTCCTTATACACTTTATATGTGCTGAGAGCACATGATCTGTGTGTACTACGTGCTTTTACACAACTGAGTGTTTTTTGATGTGTGTGCTCTTATATGATATCTTTTGTAAGTAGGGCGTGTCTTGCAAGAATCTCATGTTCCACATCCCCGCGAGATGGCCCTGGGACAATCTCTTTGCACCAAGTCTCATGTTTATGGTCCCCACAAGACGCTCCGTGGCAAGTCTCTTTTGTCTCGCGGGTCTTTTAAATGTCTTCCGAGAACTTTTGAGAAGATCACGTATCGTCGCCTTGCTTTTGCTTTCCAGGATTTTTTTTTTATAATAGAGAGATTTACATGATTACTTTATACTTGCTCTTAGTGTAACATGTCCCTTGTCTGTTGTTAAGTTGTAACATAAGTAATTTCCTTCGGGATTAATAAAGTTTTCTGATTCTGATTTTATGAAGAAATATTAATTTTCATTGACTGTCATAGTGTAGAGTAACTAAACAAAACATTACATAGATCCTTTTGATCTTATTTTACATAGCTCAATTCCATTTATCAGAAACAGAGTAGTTTTGTAATTACGTGATTTTCTTACTTAGTCTGTTATATTTTAAATTTATTTTTATTTATTTATATTATTTAATTTATTGATAAAGTATGATTACTAACAGGCACTTATTGCCTCATAATCATGTGATGTGGAAGAAGAGTACAGAATGGCATGATGAAATAAGTAATAAAGGATCAAATTCACCTTGGTTTTTCATGGACTACCCAAAACATTGCAACATAGACCTCCTAGCTTACAGATCTTTTAATTTAATATAGACTAAACAGGGTTTAAAAAGGCTTTATAAAGGTTCAACATGAGAAGGATTTCTTCTGGTTGGTTATAATAAGCTTACATAAAGTGAAACCTTAATAAGTGTATATTAGGGACAAAAGGGTGGACCACAGAAATATGCTACCAAGACTCCAGAGCTCTTAGACTCTCAGATTGTTTCTATCCAAAAGACAAAAGAGGATATTTTTTTAATGTAACTGCACAGAACATGTTTAAACTAACCACAACAGGATGGGTTTAACAGTTTAATGTGGTCATAGGGCTTAACTATCTTATTATGAGAATAAACATAATTAAAGTTGGCAGGACAGCTTTTTGTTATTAATATCAAGAACTTTCTTGGTTTCAGTATTTAAAATCAGTCTAAAGAATTATTGTCATTCCACATCCTTCTTTGTGGTCTTGTAGCAGCAGTGCTTGATACAATATTTTTGATGGATGTTTTTATCTTTAATTTCCATTACTTCAGTTATCATTCTCAAATCTAAATGGTTTGACTACATTTTTATTTTCTGCTCAGTCTCCTGTATTACATTAAATTCTTTGTCCAAATGATTTCTACTAGTTAGGGGATACAGACTTACAACAGATAGTCAAAGTGGCATTATTAAAAGTTTATCTCAAATTTGAAACTACTCTGCTCCATCATATGTTACCACAGTACTTCCACTTTGGAAACCTGGCTGCACAATTTTGTTTGCCTATACTGTAAGAATACACAGGGAGAAGCAGGTGGATTAACTTGTTTTGGTCTGTTGGGCTTTTACTTCATGGTAGAATAGCTGAAGTACAAAGATTTGTTTTTCATTAGCAATCATGTTCTGTTTCTAGCAAGTCATATATTTGTAACTTGCTATTGTGTGTGTGTGTGTGTGTGTTTACTGATTTATGACTCCGCATTGGTGGTTTGCTCAGAATTCTGAGCCATATAATACTATTTCATTCGAATTCAATAAAACAATGTTTAATTTTATAAATGTTATTTATATTTTTTTTTGCTTTTTTTGCATTTAATTATGGCAATGTTTGATAGACTTAACATAGGACAATTAATCACTTAAGGAACAAGCAAAAGTGCATTTTCATGCCCATCACCTTGAGGAAGCAGCAAAACACATATATACTTAACTTATTATTGTTAAAGGGGAAGGCTAGGAAACTGACTTCTTTGTTAAACAAAGAATAGAAAAATTAATGCTACCATTTACATAAAGCAGGCTTACTTTAAGAGGCTTCGCTTTGCTATTCCTGTGTTCCTGTAATGATGTTCAGTTAGAAAACAAAGTATATACAATAAAGCATCTAGATATTATCTAATGTTTCTATCCATCCCATTTCAATTTCAGTAAATCCTGTAGAGGATCATAGGGAAGAAAGGCTGGCTTGGCAGTATTTGACATAAGCCAGTAAGAACAACTAGAGGGGGAGTCAGTCAAACACAGGGCACAGTCATGCAATGCCCAGATTCACCCATACACGGACAATTTAAAATAACTAATTAAGATCACCAGATGTTTCATGAATATTACTTGAAAATCAATTATTTTCATATTAAAGGGAACTTCCCTCACTATAAAATAGTTCTACAAATTTTTTACACATTTTATCGTAGGTACAAAATAAAAAAAATAAAAAATTAATCTAAATCTATATACAATTGGCTAATGCATGATTCATTTAAGACCCCTGTCACTGAACATCAAGTGGAGGCTATGTGGAGAAACTGAAAAAATCTGTGAATTTCCACATTTTGTAATGGCCAGAGGAAAAAGTGGAGATTAGAAAAAGCTTTCAGCTAATCCGTATAATCAGTTCAAAAAACTGAGGTTGCTCTAAGGACAAAGTCACAAATATTCAGAAGGCAATTATTGTATTTTTGTTTAAGGATGTTGTATATTGAGGTAAAAATTTAAACGAAGAATAGGAAAGGAGCTGGAGGTTCAACATATAAACATTTCTTTAAGTGTTCTGTATATTACAGATACAGAATTTCTAATACTGTACTATCATGCATACATGAGTGGGACTTTCAAAAGTTCCTGACCCCAGATATAATTAGAGGGATTATCCCAGAAGTCACCTCAGGCTGGGGATAATAAGATCCTACCATTTGGTTTACTTGTAAGTTTGAAGTTGGATGGTGGGTTTGATCAAAAGCTTGACTAATGGAGAAATACAGAGCAGAGGACCAGTAAGAAAGACTTACTGTGGTGCTAAGGTGTGTGATGGACAGCCGGCAGCTCAACCCGGACGAAACCCCCAGAACACTAGATGGCGACTTTCCTGCAGCTTAGCGGTCTCTCAGATTCCTGCAGGGAACTATGGGAGATGGAGTTTGGCTTCACAGCCCTGCTGGGTACCGTGGGTGCCGCCAGGGAACGCTGCAGGGAGACACGGGGATTTCCATTTCCAATATACCCCGGAAGTACTCCCAAATCATGGGGACGGAAGGACAGAAGTACTTCCAGGCTGAAGAAAAATGCGATCCTCCATCTGACCTGGAAGTGCTGACAAGTCACGTGAACAGAAGAGGAGAAGCACTTCCGGGTCAAGAACTATATGTAAATAAAAATAAATAAATACATACATACATTCATACATACGTAAATATAAAAAATAACTAAATAAATTTATATTGTTCAGATATTTCAAAATGGTATTTCAAAATAAGCTTAACAAGTACCCTGGGAGGAAGCACTGAAATTCCTAATAGCACAAGGCAGAAAATACCCCCAGAGGTGCTCCTTAGCACACCGTGGTAGAATGAGCCTGTGGCTAAATGTGCTCCAAGAGAGTGCCTTCTGGAGGGGATGGAAGGGATTTTTCATGATGGTATCCAATTTTGACATCATCCCTTTTTCTAATACAGATTCCAGTGTGCTACTATGGACTGATAGAACATTTCCAGTAGCTTGCTGCACACGTCAAAAGACCAGAGTCTCCTTAGCAAGTGCAATCTGCTCTGGCTCATCTTATACAATGCCTCTGTGTTATCACACCAGTCCAGTTTGTTGGTTATATGGACCCTAGGTACTGGTAGCTCAGCACCACTTATATATCCTCATCCTGTATATTGACAGGTCTCAGAGACTTCTTGGCATGCCTAAAGTCCACCACCAGCTCTTTTGTCTTGCAGATGTTGACTTGAAAGTTGTTGTCCTTGAACCACAAGACAAAGTCCTCTACAAACTTCATGTACTCTGATTCATCTCCACTATTAATGCAGCCTAAGATGGACAAGTCATCTGAAAATTTCTGTAGATGGAAGGTGCTGGTATTGTGCTGGAAGTCTGTTGTATACAGGATAAACAGGAAGGGACACAAGGCAGTTCCCTGAGGCGCTCCAGTATTACACACCACCAATTCTGCAACATAGTCCCTCAGCCTCACAAAAACTGTTGGCTCTTGGTCAGGTAGTTCATGATCCAGGAGATTGCAGGGGCATCAAGATGTAAAGCCTTGAGGTTTTCTCCCAGTCAATGAGGCAGAATGGTGTCAAAAGTACTGTAAAAGTCAAAGAACATTATCCTAAATGTGGTGTCAGCTTTGTCCAAGTAGGACTAGGCTCTGTGGAGCATAAAGATGAGAGAGAGCATCTTTCACACCTGTATGTGTCATATAGGTAAACTGCAGAAGATCCAGATGTTCTGAAACCAGGATCCTGTTTTAGGATCCATCTCTCAAAGGTCTTCATGATATATTAAGTAACAGCATCTGGTTTTAAGTCCTTGGGATCACTGGAATGACCATTCTTTGGCCCTGGGACCACACAGGATGTTTTCCACAGCTGGGGAACCTTCTGCAAATTTGGGAAGAGGGAGAACAGGTGCTGAAGGACCTGTTTATACCACCTGTTTATGCTTAATTTATAATAAAGACACTTTTTTTACACAAGTCTGGGTTTCTTGGTATTCATATTGGGCTTGGAAATGGGTTGAGAGTGCATCTATTTCCCATGTTGCATTTCTTTGTTTCTTTTTCTAATGATCATAGCATAATTCCCATATTGCTCTATGGACAGAGATCTTAATGCCTCTTTTTTATCATGACCACTCAAATAAATTCAGTTTTTTGTGTATATTGTGAAACGTTTTCTATGTAACATTTTTTATGAACGTTGCCATTTTGTATATTCTTTTTCATGGACATTGACATTTAGCAGGTGTTTTCATTTAACTACCATTTTGTTGCATTTAGTTGGTATGATGCTACGTGTTGCTAGGTTAATTGTTCACACACATATGATAGTGGAATGGCTTAGCCAGGCTTAGCCAAACTTTACTGAAAAACAAAGAAAGGCTTAGTGAAAAAACTTTGTTTCTAAGCCTTTTTTTTGCTAGAATCTTCTGGTTTAAGTGGTCTATTCACAACTTGGAGTTTAGAAGTCCCCTTAAAACTTTCACTAACAATTTTGTGACCTTTGGCTATATATTTGACATTAATGCCCTAAAAGCGTTGCCACTTGAATAATTAACTTGATCCATCTGGAATTTTAAGAAAAGCACTTACTATTAATATACATCTTTTCCCTTTATTCGTTTCCTCTTGATCTTTCAACATTATAAAGGTATCTGTAAAAATATTGTCTTAACTGCTGCTTAATCTTGCAGTATGCCTAGTTACAGATTTTCTTTAACCATTGTGATTCTGGCTTTATCCATTTTTTGAACTTCATCTAACAAAACTCCATCATTTGTTTTCTGTACATAGCACACATATTTCAATAAAACATCCTCAAATTTTAAATAGAATATATGAGAAACATGATCACGTTTCATGTATGTATTTCCTTAGCCTGCTGTTCCAATTAAAAGAACTACAGGATTGTAGGATACTCT
This sequence comes from Erpetoichthys calabaricus, assembly GCF_900747795.2. NCBI lineage: Eukaryota > Metazoa > Chordata > Cladistia > Polypteriformes > Polypteridae > Erpetoichthys > Erpetoichthys calabaricus. The sequence continues at coordinate 179,880,924 of NC_041394.2, forward strand.
CAGAAACACATTTACATCAAAGTAATTCAGTGTTGCAAATCAATTTTCCTACATGTTTATGAAAGAAGAGTTTCAAACGACAACCCTGCATATTCAAGGGGTCACGACTCCCAGGAGCTTTCCACAGAAGTCAAGAATTTAATTTCCAAGTGATTAAAAGAGATTTTAAGCTCATTACAGACAAAAATGCTTAATCACAATTGATTGTCAAATTTTAAGAGAGCTAACTAAGGTCAAAATTTTTAACCAAAAGAATGCTAAGTAATTTTTTTCTTTTGATTTTACAATGAAATTTGTATGCTGTTTAATGCCTATAGCCATCTTTAATAATAGAGCTATCATGGATTATTTGCCATGTGCATCATGTAATGCTACGTAGTTGCCTAGCAACTACTAAGAATTATACTGACAAGGCACACAAAATGCCAGTGCAATAAAAACATTATAAAAACATTAATAATAATAATAATAATAATAATAACAGATCAATGTCAGATGCATTTGGAACACGAGGACAAGAGAGGTTCATTAGTCATAGGCGCACTGGGAACCATCAAAACCAAGTTCCAAGAGCAGCTAGACAAAAACCTATGTAGAGTCAACATAAAAGAGATCCAGAAAATCCCACTCCTCAGCATGGCCCGCATTCTTCAACGAGTCCTCGGCTGAACAACAAGCTGAATTCAAAGCCTGAGAGGTCTGGCTGACCTCTGGCAAATGCACCAGTGCTGAGAGGAGGGTATAATAATAATAATAATAATAATAATAATGTCCTGCGGTGGGTTGGCACCCTGCCCGGGATTGGTTCCTGCCTTGTGCCCTGTGTTGGCTGGGATTGGCTCCAGCAGACCCCCGTGACCCTGTGTTCGGATTCAGCGGGTTGGAAAATGGATGGATAATAATAATAATAATAATGGCACCATAATTATATCAAAAACAATTGCAGAAATAATACAGAAATTATAAAATAAAAACAGAACATTATTTGTTCTGTCCTGATATGTGTAATGTGTAAATACCACATAGACAGTGATATTACCTCTTGCAAGCCACTAAATGAAAATGCACTTAAACATATACTCTCCATGTAGGTTCAGTCAACTAAAATAGCTTTTCTGGTGAACAAATGAGTGTTACCACTTCAGGATTGCCATCTAACAGTATTCCATGGGCACCAATATGATTTCTCTGTACTTCTGCCGAGCTTGTTAACTTCCTCCTAGAAGCTTTTAAATAAAAATGCATCAGACAAGTAATCAGGGGTCAGGGTTTACACATGTAGACAAACTTGGAGTATTTTATCTTGTGATTCATTCAGCCATTCATTTCCTGGACTCACTTTGCTCAATTTATTGTCATAATGGAGCCTATTCTAGCAGTGCCGGTCACAAGGCCAAGAACCATTCCTGTAGGAAACGCCAGTCTAGTATAATTTGTGAAAATTTTATTTGGCATATCTGAAACACATCCTCTTAGAAATAAATCGCTATAACTCTGTGAGGCTGTGCTGGCAACCTTTTATGACCCTTTGCATAGCAAATATTTCACTGCCTTTACACAGCAAAGACTTGCTTTTTCCTCAATCAGATCTCAAGAAATAGATAACTAGAATTCACCTATTTCGAAACACCTTAATGTCAATACTGGAGAAGGTGTTAGTAAAAGAATAAACAAAACTCCTCATTTCATGTATTTTCCATAAATGTTTTCAATATTTACCATTTCCCACTTTGCTTTTAACATGTAAAAATGTTATTTATTAAAATTATAATAGGTATGTTTAAAGCTTTAAAATTTTTTTAAGGATTCTCACAGAAGACAAATGTTGCTCTTATTAAATACAAGGGCACAGTCCATTTTAAACTCATACAAAATGCACTCAGTTAAGGCTAGTGGTTAAGGCTTTGTACTTCAAACCCTGAGGATGTGGGTTCAAGTTCCATTACTAACATTGTGTGATCATAAGCAAGTCGTTTCTCTTGCCAAATAAGGCATTAAGCAAATAAATAAATATTACTAGAAGAGCACTAGAACTTTTAGATATCAATGTTAAATCTTAAATTGAAATATTTTCTTTCCACATGTCATTCTGGCAGCAAACACAGATGTATAAAGAAAATGTTTTTATTATATATTGCATTTTTTGTAGCCACACTCAAATATATATTGAGATTGGAGCTTAACAGCTAGTTAGATCTTCTTTGTCTTCTCTAAGCTGTTCCTTCTGCTCCCTAATTTATACAATATATTTTGGGGCACCAGGACTCGCACTCCATGTTTGCCGAAATTGCTACATCTAGAAGTTCTAGGGTTGAACGCAACTTGTCAGAGACAGCCACTGTGTCCACTGTTTGTTTCTCTCCAAAAGGTATTGAAGTAGAAATACAAAGCATTGCAAAACCACAACCATAATCTCAAATTCAATTAACGTAATGTGACAAAACTCAAAGTGTAAAACTATATTACACTTATTATTTTAATAATAATTGTGTTTCCATAAAGCAGATTGAGAGAGTGTTGATAAGGTAAGAATGGCATTTACAGTAAGGATTGTTTGCTTGTTTCTCTTTTTCACTTGTCCTCTTTTACTGCCTGCCTTGCAGAACTATTTGAACTAAAACCTACATAAATGCTAATTCTTTCACTAAGTTCTTACATATGGTAGTTAGGCCGAACTACCTGTTTTTACAAGTCCCTTTAGCTGCCCACCATTTTTCTCAGCATGTGATCTAAAAATCATCTGTAAATGTCAAACAAACATACATATACATGGCACCCCATCCAGGGTTTGTTCCTGCCTTGCACCTCGTGGTAGCTGGGATAGGCTCCAGAGCCTCCCCCCAACCCTTAAAGTGCAAACCATGATCAGCACTAAGCAGGTCAGAAAATGACTGACAGACTTCCCCAATATTCATATGGATGCATAGTATATGAATATCAAGAAAACTGATTCTTAAACTATAATGAACCTATTTAAATCCCTAAAAGTGATATTCTTCAGGCTGTAAAGGCTGATTTCTCTTTCACTCAAAACTAACAATGAATGTTTGTTTAATACATCAGTTTCCAGAGTTTCACAAATATATGGTTATTATACTCACTTATTAACAACTTTCCTGCTCCTCTTCACTCAACTGCCTCTGGCTCCTGTCCTTCACTGTAAGCTAGTATAAGCTTCCATACATCAGATAGTTTTATGTATGTTAGCAGTAACATGGAAAAAAAGTTATGTTCTTCTTTACACTTCAGAATTTCTTATTCCCTTTTAGTTTTAGTAAATATTTTACTCAAAAATCACCTTTATGGTTATAATTGCTATGCAGCTCTCTCTTATTTTATCAATCACTTCAGCAATTATTCAAAAGCACTCCACAACTCCATATATAGTATACATTTTGTTTCGTTTTTTTAATCATTCCATGTATTTGATACTGTAGTTCCCTCTATTAAAGTGCTCATGCTGTTACTCTCCTTTTCTGTTTCTCACTTTACTATTCCTTTTTATAGCATGCAGTGCACTATATTTAAATTTAATCATTCTGAACTGTGAGGGACATATTTTATCTTTCAATCTCTCCTTTTTAAAATAAGGCAGCCATCTATGTAAAATTTGATATTTACTAAATTGAGGATATGTAAGAGCCCTTTGAACTTAAATCTTCATTAAATGTCCTGTTATATGCATGAAGGGGTTACAAGTTACAAGTATAGCATGGACAAATTGAAAAACAAACACAGGAGAAAGATTTTAAGATTGCATCAGTGCTTGCCCTTGTTAATACTCAATCTGTGTCTCCTGCCCAATTTGCACCACACATGTACAGTATGCTACTTTCACAAAGGTGCATGCTATATCACATTTTAGGGTTTTGCCCAATACGTACTGTGCAAAAATGTGTGAAAATGTAACAGTACACAAGATTTTAATATTTTTGATTTGAATACATAACAGAGTTTATTTCAAATGTAAATGTAACCTTTAAGAAACTGTAGGTCACACAAAACAAACATATTAATGTAGCTATGATATGTTTGACTACAAAGATTGTGGGCACAAGGCTCAGTTTGCTTCACTCCTTCTTAGTTAAACTGGTGTGAAATTATCTTTGTGAAATATACTCTTTTCAGGTATTGTAAAAGTCAAAAGTTATCATCTTTCAAAGGAAAACTGAAAACATTAATTTGTTAATGTAAACAAAGTTAATCTCAATATGATGGCAAAGTATAATTAACTATCATATAATAGCAAAAAGCTGCACATATCCACAGTACAGATCAGACAGTATTGTAAAATTAAAGGTGGTTTATGGCTGTATGAAAATGGTGAGAATATTCATTGCAAATTGGGAAGGTGGTGCAGATCAGGTAATGATAGTCATCTTCTTTTACAGGAAGGAGAATGTAGACCAAGAACAGTTTCTCTAAACCCACCTCTAACTTACAATAACTTCATCCCTTCCACTATCCAGAAAGTATAGCCCCTAAGACTCCTCAAAATGGTATGTTTTAGGAACAGGAATTGTGAAAGGTACAAAGCATGCAAGTTGTTTTTTGTTTTTCTTTTGTGATGTAGCTTCCAAAAAATATTAAACAGGGAGTCCCGAATAGGTCCCCAACTCCTTTTACCATGTCTGTCTGTTAATTTTGTCTGTTAATTATGAGGCATTTTTATAGAAAGTGAAATATGTCAAAATTTTCAAAATGTATTTACATTAACTTGTGGTAGGAAAGCAGCACTGCATCCCAATCCATGCCACTTTACACTGAAAATATTTTAGGAATCAATGTTAGCACATGCAGAAAAAGTTAACTTTTTTTAAGTTTTCCACTCGTTTAAAATGTATTCAAACTGTAGATAAAACATGACTTATGACTAAGTGTGAAATGTGTTTTTATTATTTCATCATAAAATGTATAAATCTAAAAAAATATTCATTTTGATAGACTAAGATTTAAGTTTATGTACTATTTTGGATCTTTCTCATTACCTTTTGTTGAAACAATCAATAAGGAGGTTGGATTTTTTCCATAAATTGATATAGGTCAGAAAGCAGGTAGCAGTGTGGTACTTAAACTTTAGGTTGACTAATTTTTTCATCTGGGATGCCTTGAATGTGGAGTTTGCATATGTGTCATGCAGTCCTCCTCTTTGTTTCATTATATTCAACCATTCATATGTACACATTGTTAGGTTAATTTGCACCTCAAAATTTCCCAAGTTACATTTTTACAAAAGCTTACCATAGCATGGACTGTGCTGTCTAGGCTTAATTGCTGTCTTCTACCTTATGCTGAGAGGTGACATCTCTTAAGAAAATGACAGGATGGATGGTGTAGTTTAAAACCTTACTTCTTACTAAGATTGATAAGATCTTGGACATATATATTTAAGGACTGGCTATGATTGTAAGGTTTTCCAAGCAGACTGGGTAGGTAGAAGTCAAAGAATCACTACTGTGCTCATTACAACTATTCGATTAAATTGATATACTAATTTTTATCGATCCTTTCACATATATTCAATTTTTTGCATCGCAGCATTGAAAATCAGTTTTCAGGGCACCTACAGTAGTTAACAAATCACCTAGTTCATTAAGTATGTTGAATGATTTCCCACAAAAAAAGTTGATGGGTAAATGACTAAAAGTTTGTTTAGACATCATTTCAACAAGTGGTATGAAGGCAAAATGCCATTTGATTCATGATCATTTTTAATCAGCGTTATACTGAGTGAATGGATTCAGCTCCTCATGTCACCTAAACGGGCAATCAGTTCAGTAAAGCATACAATTTAACTTTCATAACTAAATATATAATGAATAAAACCATAAAGCTCTTAATATATATCGTAGCCTTGTTAGAAAATATAAGGGATTGCTGACAATATGACTACTTGGCATCCATTGTTGACAGATTATAGGCACAATTCATTGAAAATTTACTTTGGATTAAGTGGTTCTGTAAATGGATCACAAAGCTGTGTGAGGTTGGTGAGGTAAGATACACACCCACATGAGACGGCATGGTCTCTCTCAGTTACTTCATTGGTTTTCTGTGGTGTGCAAATGAGGCATATAAGGGAAAGCCAGCAAGGGAAAACAAAGGAGAAAAGGACAAGAAATAAAAGGAGAAGTGCAATAAAGCGGAGGTTAAAGGAAGGTAAAAGAAGCAGGCAAGAAGACAGGAGAGAGAGGCAGGGCAGGAGCGAGCAAGAGAAGAGTGAGCGGACAAGGAGGCAGGCAGCTGTGAGGAAAGCCCTTCAAGGGGGCGGGAGGCCATTGTGCAGGATAGATGATTGCTCCTGCTGGCATCCATGGGATAGCAGGGACCCTGACCCATGGAAGGATTGTGTTGCCTGTCAGTTTAAAAGGGTTGTGTTGTCGGTCAGGATAAATGTTTGCACCAGGGACTTAGTATTTTAAAGGGTGTTTTCCCTTACCTGTGACATTTAAACCTCATTTTAATAGATTTATTTAATTTATTTTAACCACCACAATTCGCTCTTTATTGGATTATTTATTCATTGAACATTTTGAGCACTGCACTATTTATTTGGACACTGTTTTTGATTGTTTTAATAAAAGCACTGTTTCACCTACCCCTTGCTATGTTTGTGTGTTATGTCCTCGTCCGCTGGCTCATCCCTCAGGTAAATTATTGGTGGTAGCAGGTTCAAGAAGCTTCCCAGAAGTGTGGGGACAACCAACACCATCACAACCAACCTAAGGCTAACTTTTTTATTTTTGTGTCTTTTTTTGATGTTCTGTAAAATTTAATCTCCCATTAAGGCAAATCCTCTTTAATAAAATCCCTGTGTGCGTCCATGTGTCCGTGTGTGTGTGTCTTCTGGTGGAGTGCTCATGTGCGGGGCACGGTGCGACACTTCAAAGCAGATGCTTCAAAGGCCGCCTGACGCGTGACACAAGACAGAGAGGGCGGGACCTATAAAATATCACGCGGCCGATCCAATCGGATTTCGGTAAATGAGGTAAGTCCTAAAACATAACGCACGAAAAATCCAATTGGGTACTGAGACGCGGAGACCAGCTTCTCCAAAGAGGTGGGATTAGTGTTTGTGGTTGTGCAAGTGTTCACTCTGAGGATGTCAGATTTGCGATTAAGAAGCTTGGCCCAGTAAAGTGTAAAGTGTCAGTCGTTGAAGGGGTTTTAAAAAATATACGAATTTTCATGATATTACAATAGGATGACTTTTAAAAGTAGATTTATTTTCGTGCACATAAAATTCGTTGCTGGGGAGACGCCACACATACAATAATCAGCTGCACGCCAGCACAGATTAAAATACTTGCTGGGGAACTACACAGTACCTGCTGGAGAGACGCCACAAGCACGACAAGCCAGTATTACTGTAACAGAAAATAGACGGTCCCTTGCCATTTAATATAGACTGTTCCTACTAATGTTTGTGCACTACTGTTCTAGCGCCCGTTATTGTAACAGGCTTAATGTCTAGTATATATATAATACGCTTCCATGGCTGTTTGTTTGTCTGTCCAGGATTTTAAATCACCTGTAGCTCGCAAACTGTTTGACCTATTCACTTGAAATTTGGTACACATATACTACGTGACGTCTACTATCTGCTTTCGGGGTGATGATTTTTATTACGCTTTTTATTTTTATTTTATTTTATTGTAGAATCAACTCGCAGTAGCAGCCAGCAGGGCGGCCATGTGGCACATGCGCATGGGCGCCATTCTCATCCATACCATCTTCGCCGTCACTTCCCCTACCTCTTCATATCTTAAATCATTCTTGAGGCAGATTGAAGACTTAAGTGCCAGTTTAAGTGAAAAATTAAGGAAAACGTACTAAGCAATTGCAACACAAACACTGACTTCATCGGTTTTAACACAAAAAGATGCCAACAAAAGAAGAGAAGAATCGGGCCGCTAGAGTGGAGAAAAGAAGAGCTGCTCAGGAAGCAGCAAGCGCATCAACCTCTGAGAAAACGAATACTAAATGTACAGAGAAAGAGGAGGAAAACTGTGAATTCTCAAGTCAAGTGTATTGACTGCACGTTATCGTGCAGTGCGCCGTTACTGGTAAAGTATAATTTAGGTATCTGTGTGCAAGAGAGTCGGTTGGAGATTGGGAGAATGCTGAACTGTAGTAAGGATGTCAATCTATGGCCTGGAAAGAGCAAGAACGAAAGAGAGAAATGAATTGAGTACTTTGGTGTGGTACTACTGTCAACAAGTGAGTGAGCAACTTCATACAACAGACTTAGGGTTCAACAGCCATTTAGACATGCCTGTACAGGTTGAATGTTTGCTGTCATTTCTATTTATTTGTACTTTGAGTTCTCCATGTGATTTCCTACCCCTTAAGCTTTTCTTTAACAAAGGCAGCATTTTCATTCATTTTTCTTTTAGTTTGTCTAGGTTTGTATCTATGCCACAAAGGGCAACTCCTACAACAACTTTTAAAGGATGTCTAAATGAGATGTATTACCCAACTGAGCATGACAGACTGAATAGTCTACTTTTAATTATCAAACATCTTTTGCTGTAATGTTAATCACTGCTCCGCCATGCCTCACCATAACATTCCACACTATCTGCTTCCAAATATGGATGGGATGCCACATCAGGGTAAAAATATGGCCCAAAACAATGTTTATACAGTATTTTAAGAAATGTGGTTATGCTCTTGTAATGCATCTTCATTCACTGATGAAAAAAACACTAAATTAAATAAGAGTTGATTGATTTAGAGAGTAAACTTCAAAAGAATTGTCTTTTACATCCATCCATTCATCTATCCATTATCCAACCCACTAATCTAGCTCATGGTGGTCCACGGTGTTAAAGGAATAGCACAAACCTGGAACAGGTGCCAGTATATCACAGGGTACTTTTTCACACACAGCCGCAATTACGTACATGAGCAGGACTAATTTAGAGTTGGTAATTATTACATTGTAATTTAATAAAACAAAATATCTATGCAACTTGCCTTTTCCATGAAATGTTAACAAGAAGATACAAAACAAAAAAATGTAAAATATATCTAAAAAAGCTGTGCTGCAAATCTAACAGAACTAATCACAAGGTCAAAGAGAGATCACAGCAACTGTAACAGATAATCAGAAAAGCAAGTGACATTGATTGAACATGAGAAGGTCAGTTTCCTAGTGCTGTTAAAAAAATCATCTTCAATTTAAATTTAAAACTTGTGACAAAAGAGACCTAAATTGACAGATTCTGAGTGTAAATACACAAAATGGAATACAATACTTCATGAATAACTGTTTCTTTCGATTGTGAGATGATATTGTGTACATTTTTTAAACACCTGACACTACAACCACTATCAGAATCTGTATTTAACATTTCTAAGAAAGGATTAAATTTATTTCTTGATGTTATTCAATGTGAAAGGTGCTTCGGAGAATAAAGACATCCTGATTGACTGATGTATAACACTGTTTAGGCCTCTAGCCATTTTGAAAGAAAGCAAATGCTAGATGAAATGTTTCTAGAGCTTTAATTCTATAAATAATTTGAGCCATTTGAAAAGAAAGACTGGATGACTTGCAGGCACCCTGTCAGTTTCACCAAAATATTCCAGAATTTTAAGTATGTATAAAGTAGTTTGCATCAAATGGTTATTGCATAAAGTTACTGCCAAAAATGAGACATTTTGAAAAATTGAACAGCAACATTCTACAAAGTCACTTACATCAGCCGCAGCCTAATTGTACTATAATTAAATCTGAGTTAAAGTCACTGCTACGTCTCTTGAATTTGGAGGGATGGGTATGCAAACTAATAGCTGATTTCAAACAAACAATGATCCGCAATTCCAACAGCCTGATAAAGTAATATTGAATAAAGCATTGGACTGTGGTCTGGAGGAATTACATTCTGCAATCACCAGGAGAGAGCTTAGGTTCTTATTAAATGAAAAAGATGATAATTTTAGCAGGCTTTGAATTATAGCTTTTAATCTTTATTCTCACTGTATATAACTGACATCTATTATCAAAGATATTACAAACACCTTCACATTCCATGTGGATGCACTTAGCTTAAATATTACTTCCGCTTACTTTTCTCTCACTAATCTCAAAGCAAGTTTGTTAACTGTTTCATACTTTGACTGATTGTCTCAGACTGCTTTTAAAATTTCACTAATTGTTAATTAATTTTTTTACTAGTAGATTATCTGTTAATTATATTTTTTTCATTCATTAATTCTCCAAACTCATTTTTTGCCCACAAATATAGTAATGCAACAAAACAACCTCATAAACCTTCGTAATGCTAAGTGCTTCGTTATCTTCTGCTTAAGATCCTTTGTTAATTAGCAAGTGCTTCCCAAAATCCTTCATAACTAAAGTAGTACTTAATCTCATTCATAAATTAACAAGTGAACCGACTCACTCATTATTTTTAATGTTGTTGTTTAATTGGATATTTCCCTGTGATTCTGTCACAGATAGACAGAGGTTGCCTTAAGTAAATCACAAAAAAACACACTGACACTCTTATTTGGACAACATAATAACAATAACAACTAGAACAATAATAAAAATGAGATTGCTAAAATATAAAGTGCAATATAAATAAAATTTATTATTATTATTATTAAAATAACAATAATAATTGTAACAGGCCAATATTGCAATATAAATATAAAATTTATTTATGTAGACTATAAATTAGCACGGGCGGCACGGTGGCGCAGTGGGTAGCGCTGCTGCCTCGCAGTTGGGAGACCTGGGGACCTGGGTTCACTTCCCGGGTCCTCCCTGCGTGGAGTTTGCATGTTCTCCCCGTGTCTGCGTGGGTTTCCTCCGGGCGCTCCGGTTTCCTCCCACAGTCCAAAGACATGCAGGCTAGGTGGATTGGCAATTCTAAATTGGCCCTAGTGTGTGCTTGGTGTGTGGGTGTGTTTGTGTGTGTCCTGTGGTGGGTTGGCACCCTGCCCGGGATTGGTTCCTGCCTTGTGCCCTGTGTTGGCTGGGATTGGCTCCAGCAGACCCCCGTGACCCTGTGTTCGGATTCAGCGGGTTGGATAATGGATGGATGGATGGATAAATTAGCACAAAAGGGGCACTTTGTAGTTTTAATGCCTCTAGCACTAGAATCCATGAAGCCTACGAAAAAACTTGAAATCCCGGTCCACCTTAAATTTCTTCTCACCTCTCCATTAGCGTCTTTTGTTTTGTAAATATGTCAATCGGCACAAGCAGCAAGCAGCCTGCTATCCCATCCCCCCACCGCCACAGCTCAACTCGTGCAAAAAGTTCTCCCAGCTCAAGGCTCTTTATCTGGGTGTGAGGTGCCTGGAATTATATAGGGTAAATAATATATCGTTATTTGGAACACCTGCATTTCTTGTGTGTTCCATGCCTACAACAATCTATGTAAATGTAGGATGACAGGAAATGTGAAGCAAGAAATGTTGAACACATAGCTAAAACGGAAACTTTTTTCTTATTATAGTACTAATGACAAAATTTTGACATGAAGTGTATAATGCGTGAAAACTGAAGCCCAAATATCAAATAAACACTTTCACAAAAGGTACACATATAACATTTGTGAATTTCCCCCTGGGATTAATAAAGTATCTATCTATCTATCTATCTATCTATCTATCTATCTATCTATCTATCTATCTATCTATCTATCTATCTATCTATCTATCTATCTATCTATCTATCTATCTATCTATCTAACAAAACAAGTGTGCTTTTATTCAAGAATATAACCAAAGAAAAAGAAATCGGGTTAGGGTACAAATCGGGTTTTACTACAAAATACCTGTGCGCAGCAAATGCTGCCACACAACAACGACGTTGTACTAATGACACAGATGAAGAGGCACAGAGTTGAAACGAAGCAAACACCGCAGTTCAACAACATGTAAGTAAAACACCACAGCAACAGAGGGAAAGGCTTAAAGGTTTCACTAAAAAAATTGTCTATCCGGAGGTATTTTCTCAAGAAGATTAATAGGACTCATATGCCAGTAATATGGCTAAGATATGGTATCAAGTCATCATGCACTGTGGTAATGATGCTCAAAGTACGGCCCTGGGGTTTAATCCGGTCCACCAAATGATTTTAATTGACCCGGCAATTTGACATGAGTGTGAGAGCAACAATGTCTAATCTGCTGGGAGAAGGGGGAATCAACCAGTAAGTTACTGCTACTATGTATTTCTAATTAGAGAACAGTGGAAGCAAGCATAGAAGGGTAGAGGGTTAAAAGAGACATTTCAGTCCTCAATGGACAGACGTGTTTGCCTTTCGTTTACCATCCCATGTCAATGCCCATTGGGATTAATAAAGTATCTATCTATCTATCTATCTATCTGCCAGTCCACTCTGTTTAATTTGTCAAACCACAGTTTCAGTTAACAAGGTTTATAACATCAGACAGCACTATGAAAATAAGCATACCACCTTCAAGCTTGCAGCATCTGCTTTTTATAATGTTGCTGAAAGACAGCAGAATGGAGTATGTGGACTTCCTTCAGCATAATGATGTACAATGACTGAGCAAAGGGCAGGTTCTGGAGCATTTCCTCTCGCTGCAAATCAAAGTAATGGAATTTCTCTTAAATCAGAAATATGCCTTAGCAGAGGAGTTTCTTCATTCAAAGCACAATGTGGAGTTTGGTTTAAGTTGCATTTCTGTGTGTTATAACTTGCCACTTAAGCAAGCTTAATATGAAAACTGCAAGGAAATGGTACAAACATTGGGAAGTTGTTTTGCTATCTAATTTGAAATACCTTTCCAATAGAAATTCACCAGGATAATACTGTGGAATATTACAAATAAAAATTCTAAAAACCCATTATTTTAATATGGCTTTTTCGTAGCTATATTTTAGTTGTATCACTGATAGACTACATGTGCAAAAAATTACCATATTCTTCAGTGATCCACAATCGGCACTAATCTCTACTATTCTCTGCTGTCTTTTCCAGTTCTTCTATGGTGGTAATCTGCACCACCATCAACAGATCAAGGCACCATGCAGCCCACTATATTGATGGAATAAAGGAGGGTGCACCAGCTGTCCACAAGACCAACATTATCAAATACTATCATGTAAAGCATGAAAACAAAGAGAACTGATTTAAGAACATTTATGTTAGATAGAATGCCCAGTGGGGTCTGGGTGGTATTTTGGCCTTGGAACCCCTTCAGATTTTGTTTTTTTTCTCCGGCCTAACTGGAGGTTTTTTTTTTTTATTTTCTGTCCTCCCAACCATCTGACCTTGCTGTTTTTGTTACTTATTCTTTAATATTATTGCCTAATCTTACAGTACAACCGGAAAGTATTCACAGTGCATCACTTTTTCCACATTTTGTTATGTTACAGCCTTATTCCAAAATGGATTAAATTCATTTTTTTTCCTCAGAATTCTACACACAACACCCCATAATGACAACGTGAAAAAAGTTTACTTGAGGTTTTTGCAAATTTATTAAAAATAAAAAAACTGAGAAATCACATGTACAAAAGTATTCACAGCCTTTGCTCAATACTTTGTCGATGCACCTTTGGCAGCAATTACAGCCTCAAGTCTTTTTGAATATGATGCCACAAGCTTGGCACACCTATCCTTGGCCAGTTTCACCCATTCCTCTTTGCAGCACCTCTCAAGCTCCATCAGGTTGGATGAGAAGCGTCGGTGCACAGCCATTTTAAGATCACTCCAGAGATGTTCAATCGGATTCAAGTCTGGGCTCTGGCTGGGCCACTCAAGGACATTCACAGAGTTGTCCTGAAGCCACTCCTTTGATACCTTGGCTGTGTGCTTAGGGTCGTTGTCCTGCTGAAAGATGAACCGTCACCCCAGTCTGAGGTCAAGAGTGCTCTGGAGCAGGTTTTCATCCAGGATGTCTCTGTACATTGCTGCAGTCATCTTTCCCTTTATCCTGACTAGTCTCTCAGTCCCTGCTGCTGAAAAACATCCCCACAGCATGATGCTGCCAACACCATGCTTCACTGTAGGGATGGTATTGGCCTTGTGATGAGCAGTGCCTGGTTTCCTCCAAACGTGACGCCTGGCATTCACACCAAAGAGTTCAATCTTTTTCTCATCAGACCAGAGAATTTTTTTTCTCATGGTCTGAGAGTCCTTCAGGTGCCTTTTGGCAAACTCCAGGTGGGCTGCCATGTGCCTTTTATTAAGGAGTGGCTTCCGTCTGGCCACTTTACCATACAGGCCTGATTGGTGGATTGCTGCAGAGATGGTTGTCCTTCTGGAAGGTTCTCCTCTCTCCACAGAGGACCTCTGGAGCTCTGACAGAGTGACCATCGGGTTCTTGGTCACCTCCCTGACTGAGGCCCTTCTCCCCCGATCGCTCAGTTTAGATGGCCGGCCAGCTCTAGGAAGAGTTTCGAACTTCTTCCACTTACGGATGATGGAGGCCACTGTGCTCATTGGGACCTTCAAAGCAGCAGAAATTTTTCTGTAACCTTCTGCAGATTTGTGCCTCGAGACAATCCTGTCTTGGGAGGTCTACAGACAATTCCTTTGACTTCATGCTTGGTTTGTGCTCTGACATGAACTGTCAACTGTGGGACCTTATATAGACAGGTGTGCACCTTTCCAAATCATGTCCAATCAACTGAATTTACCACAGGTGGACTCCAATTAAGCTGCAGAAACATCTCAAGGATGATTAGGGGAAACAGGATGCACCTGAGCTCAATTTTGATTTTCATGGCAAAGGCTGTGAATACTTATGTACATGTGCTTTCTCAATTTTTTTATTTTTAATGAATTTGTAAAAATCTCAAGTAAACTTTTTTCACGTTGTCATTATGGGGTGTTGTGTGAAGAATTCTGAGGAAAAAAAATGAATTTAATCCATTTTGGAATAAGGCTGTAACATAACAAAATGTGGAAAAAGTGATGCGCTGTGAATACTTTCCGGATGCACTGTATATGTTTTTATTTTCATGTAACTTTCTTTTTCTCATCTTGTACAGAACTTTGAAGTACAGTAATCCCTCCTCCATCGCGGGGGTTGCGTTCCAGAGCCACCCGCGAAATAAGAAAATCCGCGAAGTAGAAACCATATGTTTATATGGTTATTTTTATATTGTCATGCTTGGGTCACAGATTTGCGCAGAAACACAGGAGGTTGTAGAGAGACAGGAACGTTATTCAAACACTGCAAACAAACATTTGTCTCTTTTTCAAAAGTTTAAACTGTGCTCCATGACAAGACAGAGATGACAGTTCTGTCTCACAATTAAAAGAATGCAAACATATCTACCTCTTCAAAGGAGTGCGTGTCAGGAGCAGTGACTGTCACAGAGATAGCCCTATTGATTTGTTTGCATTTCTCTCTGTTTGGCTTTTAAGTATGCGAAGCACCGCGGCACAAAGCTGTTGAAAGCGGCAGCTCACACCCCCTCCGTCAGGAGCAGATAAAGAGAGAGAGAGAGAGAGACAGAGTTTGTTTTTCAAGCACAAATCAATACGTGCCCTTCGAGCTTTTAAGTATGCGAAGCACTGTGCAGCATGTCCTTTCAGAAAGCAGCTGCACAAAAGATAGCAACTTGAAGATAATCTTTCAGCATTTTTAGACGAGCGTCCGTATCGTCTAGGTGTGCGAACAGCCCCCCTGCTCACACCCCCTACGTCAGGATCACAGAAAGTCAGCGCAAGAGAGAGACAGAGAGAGAGAAAGTAAGCTGGGTAGCTTCTCAGCCATCTGCCAATAGCGTCCCTTGTATGAAATCAACTGGGCAAACCAACTGAGGAAGCATGTACCAGAAATTAAAAGACCCATTGTCCGCAGAAACCCGCGAAGCAGCGAAAAATCCGCGATATATATTTAAATATGCTTACATATAAAATCCGCGATGGAGTGAAGCCGCGAAAGGCGAAGCGCGATATAGCGAGGGATTACTGTACATTGTTTGTATGACAATATGCAATATAAGTAAATGTTGTTGTTGTTGTTGTTTGAAAAAGTAATGGCTTTTCAAAGCAACGCTGGACTTATTTCTGAATGATCTGAAGGGAAAAATGTTACACTTTTCCACTCTGTGTGATGTTGCAAACTCTATGAATCCTACTGCTCTGTTTGAATATCAGTGCATTATGGCATGTACACATCCATAGCGGATATCTAAGTGTGCAGTAACAGTGGAAAATGTAATCCATCAGCTTTCTCAGATGAAGGCAGTTTCCATGTCGACGTGGGCTTGTTTGCACGATGTTGTTGGTCGACCAGATCAGAATTTTACCAATTCATAAACTGTTTGTTGAGTCATGCTGTTTTCATTTCAGGACTGAGCCAACATCTGCTGAATTTCAGCAGGTTTCACTCAACAATGCTCAACAATGATGCCATCCTGCATTATTTGACCTTGGCTTCAACTAGACCAATGGCAGAGCACTGTGCTGTGAAGTGTTCAAGCTACCCATAAGCCACTGTGAAAGTATTGTATTGTGTCAGCTTCTATCCATTGCAGTTATCACATAATTTTTAAATTGCCTTTAATTTTTTATTTACCCTCATACTTTAGCTTGTTCATTAAATGTCAAATAAAGAAGGACTTTTGTAATCACTCGCAATACTCACTCATCCTTTACTTTTGTCCTTCATTCGTTATCTCTTTCATTATTCAATAACATTGATTCTTTTCAGGAAACACACCCCTTGTTAACTTCTACACACTTTCAAAGAGACATCCACAGTCTAACCTGGCTAATAAAAATAGGGCTACAGGGCCCTAGACCCTATCTTAACATCACAGGGTAGGAAACAACCATGCTAATCCTTAACAGTATACACACGCTCAACTGCTATGCATATCTTTGGGTATGTGGCAAGAAAACCTATGCATACATTGGGAGAACAACCTCCACACAGAAAATGGCCATGCATGAGACTAGAAACAATGAGGCTTACAGTTTACATGTTTACAATGTTAAACAATGCAAAGCAATTACTGTTGATTAGGGGATGGTCTCTACACCTTTCCCAAGACAAAGAGGTGAATACAACAAATAGACTACATATAAGACTTACTTCAGACAGATTGGTAACAATGGCAGATACTGGACACAAAAGATGTGTCAAAACAGCTTTAAACAATCAGATGCATTGGTTTCCTCTAAGTGAGCTAGCTGTAAAAATTACAAATATATGTAATTTGCTTTTTTTATATTTGTGTAATGTACATTTCCCATATGTCTTATTTCAGATGGAAGGTGACATCAAAGGGCCAAACCTGAAAGAAGAACAAATTACAGAAAAGAATAATGCTGATCTCAAAGTAATATCTTATTGTACTAGAAGATATGTGAAAGAAGAAAACAAAAGATCTTATAACTTTGCTTATTTTAATTGAAGCAATCTTATAAATCTTTTGAAAACTGGGAACTAAGGCCTATTTTTTACCTTAAAGAATTTGTGCTGCTTACCATTAACAGGATAACCAATGCCAGGTCCACCAGTCATGGTGCACCAATTACACACCAGAAGAGTTTGCTGCAACATGGGTACAATTAACTACTAGATACAATGAAGCTTTGTCAAAAACAACACAAGAAATTTACCTTTTAATTTATTTTCATCGTGTCCATAATTTTGAGGGGTACTGTGGTGTAAAAGTGCCCAGGAAGTCACTTTAACCTCTAAGGTTCTTTTTGTATTGGTGGATAAGTTAATACTAGAATTGCCTAAACTATTAGCCTTGATTCACACATATGTCCTGCAAAACTATCTATTCAACATTCACTTGGCACTGATAAACTTAAATACAAAGCAAGAATATCTCAACACTGGCAAAGTCTAGCTACCTCAACCTCGATACCGTAACAGGAGCTAGAAGCCATTCCTCTCATGAGGCATCTCTGCTGGGATTCTTTAATGTGTTATTCAGTCTTCAGATTGCTTCCCCTGAAAGAGCTACACTTCAGACTACGTAGCAAAAGCCAGGAACAGTCTCCTGTTGGGCTTTCGTATCCCAATGGATACCTTTAAAAGGGCTACCCATAGTAAAGAAAATCAAAAAAGAGATCTCCTTAATATCTTTTTTTTGGGGTTTCCTCAACAGCAATGAGATCAGAAAGAAATAAAATGGAGCTATTGTCTTTTGTCTCCTGTTTCTCAGATTTTTCTCCTGACAAAAATACTTTGATATTCTTGCAAAGGTCTCCTCTTGAGATACAGCGAAGATCTAATCAAAATAACACAATGCCTTGACATTTATTTTTTTTTGCAATTTGAAAGTATTTGCATTGTGTGCTCAGTAAAATATGGTGAAATGTATGAACAGTAGTAATAAAAGGATTACAAAGCTGTAGTCCGCTTCTGAATAATACTATTAGTTGCCCTAGAACTAATTCTAGAAGAAAAGGCAAGCATTGTGGAGTAGTGGTTAAAACTTTCTGTGTTCAAATCCCACATCTGACATGATTGTGTAAACATGAGCAAGTGATTTTACCTACCTGTGCTCCAATTTGAAAAAGAAATGTGTCCAAGCATACAGTCATATGAAAAAGTTTGTGAACCCCTCTTAATTCTTTGGATTTTTGTTTTATCATTGGCTGAGCTTTCAAAGTAGCAACTTCCTTTTAATATATGACATGCCTTATGGAAACAGTAGTATTTCAGCAGTGATATTAAGTTTATTGGAATAACAGAAAATATGCAATATGTATCATAACAAAATTAGACAGGTGCATAAATTTGGGCACCCCAACAGACATATTACATCAGTACTTAGTTGGGCCTCCTTTTGCAAATATAACAGCCTCTAGACGCCTCCTATAGCCTTTGATGAGTGTCTGGATTCTGGATGTAGGTATTTTTTACCATTCTTCCATACAAAATCTCTCCAGTTCTGTTAAATTTGATGGCTGCCGAGCATGGACAGCCTGCTTCAAATCATCCCATAGATTTTGGATGATATTCAAGTCAGGGGACTGTGACGGCCATTCCAAAACATTGTACTTCTCCCTCTGCAGGAATGCCTTTGTAGATTTCGAACTGTTTTTTTGGGTCATTGTCTTGTTGGAATATCCAACCACTGTGTAACTTCAACTTTGTGACTGATGCTTGAACATTATCCTGAAGAATTTGTTGATATTGGATTGAATTCATCTGACCCTCGACTTTAACAAGGGCCCCAGTCCCTGAACTAGCCACACAGCCCGACAGCATGATGGAACCTCCACCAAATTTGACAGTAGGTAGCAGGAGCCTCATGTATAACGTTGTGCGTAGAACTCACACTATAACATGGCGTAAGCACAAAAGCGGGAATGTGCGTACGCACAGAAAAATCCAGATGCACGAATCTGTACGTACGCAAACTTCCACATTCTTCTGCTACATAAATCCCGATCAACGTGAAAAGTAACGCACGTGCACGCGCCTTCTGTCCCGCCCCAACTCCTCCCAGAATTACGCCTCTTTGAATATGCAAATCAATATAAATAGCCTTCTGTGAAAAGACAATGGGAAAAGCACAGGGGAAAATATACGAATTTCAGCGAATAGCAAGTGGAAGCAAAGGAACACACTATTTGTTGGTTTAAACAGTGGTATAATCAACAAAAGGAAGTTGATCGAGTGACAGAGTGTCGGAGAAACTCGATATAAATAAAAAAGAAATCACATATCAAAGTCACCGTGAAAAGGCGAGTCGTAGCCCACCGTCTGAGTGTAATATGACAGCTTATTAGGGTACAGACAAAAAAAATAGGCACACAGTGGGAAAAAAGCATGAAATGTCAATTTTAATCTCGAAATTTCCACTTTAATCATGTAGTTTATTTTGCCATTAATGTAGAACATCATAAACTTCATCTTAAAATTGTTTCATTTACTAGTTTCTCAAATCCCATTGTAACTAAAGTAGCACGTTAAATGCTTTGTTTTGTATTTGATCTTCTTTGTGCTCTGTGTGTGAATCTCCGACAGGACACAAAATCCATTACATTTGTGATATTAAAGCTCTCTGAATAATTAAAATACTGAGATGTATAAGTGATATCGTTTCCATGATGATAGGAATGAAAGCATGTTATTAAACATGGGAACACGGTGGCGCAGTGCTTATTCATGTCTCACACAAGAGGCTTGCTGCGCCATGCGCGACCTTCGATGAAATAATTTATTACAGAAGTTCTGTCTCTTTCAAATGTACTAACCTCCATTTCCTGTCCTTACTTTTCTTTCTCCAAATACCCAATCGCCACACAATCAGCTCTGTAATAGACATGAAGCCATTTGTAAGCTTAGAACGCTGATTCTTCAAAACTTTTAAGGAACATTGAAATATCTTCGTAGTACATGTTTAATTATTCTATCCGTCTATCCTTCCAGTGTCGTGTCAGCACCAGCAAGAATACAATGCAATGCAGGAACAATCCCTGAACTAGCTAGCACTGCGGCACCATGTCCTCACATGTTTAATTATTAACAATACAGATTATTTAAATGAAGTTAAACTTTTATCTGTATAATATAATCAACATATTTTGCTGCATTTCATCTTAAAAATGATATCGTCATCATATGTAAATACACGCTTTATAAAGTGGCGCAGGTTGTGCAATATTATAACTGTAGTGCAAGTTTACAGTGAGGTAATTGTACTTATAAGTACAAACAGTTCTACAAGGAGCACTTGATGGACTGATTGAGTGCGTTTATAGTTCTGGGGATGAAACTTTTTCTAAACCGCAAAGTCCGTACAGGAGAGTCTCTGAAGCGTTTTGCCATGGCTGAGGCAGCGTCTGCTTCATGCTGTATACCGATAATTCTCTTTCCAATCAGCTGCTGCTGTGATTCCCTACTCAGATACAGTGATATAAATACTCCGAGTGGTGCAGTGAGAGTAATATGGAAAAAGATGATCTGCTGTGGCAACCCTTAACGGGAGCAGCTGAAAGAAGAAGAAGATGCAGTGAGAGTAACAATGCTAAAGCAGTTATGGTATTTGGAATACTATGGCTATTCCCTGGACCATTATATTGCTGCAGGTTAATTACAATCAGATGCATTACACTAATAAACAATATGCAGTTAGTTTCAGTGTATTTATAAAGGAATGTGGATCTAAGAAGGAAAGGGTGACCACACAGGAACAGTAGCACTGTTTTGACGCTGGGTGCCACCAGTCTGCAAAACCAAGCGGAGAAATTGCGTATGCCAGGGTATGAGGTACCGTGGAAATGTGCGTGGCTTTACGCCAAGTTTAGGTTTTGTACATCGCGATTTGAGCGTAGAAACGTTCGTACGCAACATTTCTGTGCGTACGCACTGTTTATGCATGAGGCCCCAGGTGTTTTTCTTGGAAGGCGGTGTTCTTCTTCCACCATGCAAAGCATTTTTTGTTATGACCAAATAACTCAATTTTTGACTCATCAGTCCAAAGCACTTTGTTCCAAAATGAATTTGGCTTGTCTAAATGAGCATTTGCATACAACAAGCGACTCTGTTTGTGGAGTGAGTGCAGAAAGGGCTTCTTTCTTATCACCCTGACATACAGATGTTGTTTGTGCAAATTGAGCTGAATTGTAGAACGATATACAGATACACCATCTGCAGTAAGATGTTCTTGCAGGTCTTTGGAGGTGATATGTGGGTTGCCTGTAACCATTCTCACAATCCTGCGCATACGCTGCTCCTGTATTTTTCTTATATGCATTCAAAGCAGCAAAATTACAAGGGTACCCAAATTTTTGCATAGCTAGTTTTTCACATTTGATTTAATTTCATACATCTAAATACTGCTTCACTAAAAATCTTTGTTCGGAAAACACCCCAGTACTCAGATGTTCCTAGGAAATGAAAGACATACCACTGTTATCTTTTTTGTTGAAAGTAGAGTGAATTATTATGCAGGCTGAGAGGGGTTCCCAAACTTTTTCATATGACTGTATCTCAAATAGGCACTGGGATAAGAGCATCAGTCCAATAATAAACAAAAATATGAAGTCTAGAAAGAGATGTCACAAAATATAGTATGATTTTCAAACCAGATTCTAATATTTGGCTCCTTTTACCTCAGTTATACCTCTAGTCTATTTTTTGTCTAAAGCTATTATTCCTAAGGAATTTTAGGAGCAACATTGCTAAATGTCAGTAAACTTCAGCAAGGCAATACTCAAACTATTTCAATCATTATATTTGCCTGAAGGAGAAACCAGGTATAAATGTTAGATATGTAAACATACAACCTGAATCAGGGTCACACAGCAAACTTCGTTTCAGGTGGCTATGGCTTTGGTTGTTGCAGTCTTTGGTTTCTCAAACCAAGTATGATGCTCTATGGCAGTATCTTTTTAAAATCCTTTGAATTTACAGGGTCATGCTGACTGCCCCTTTTCATAATAAAACCTCACCTTGTGTAAGATATGGCATCAGTCAAAGTTTGGGACAACTTCCCATTGTCTGGTTGATTGTTAAGTTACTTTTGGGTAGACACAACACATGTTCATCTTAAAGTCCCAAGCTTCTATTTTACATATTCTTACAAGCATACACATACTGGTCACTTTATCTAAGCTTAAATACATACATTATAATAAACAATGACACTCTTTAACAATGCATACTCATTTTCCCAGAATTCTTGTCTATATCTATTTTGCATACACCCCAGAATTTTATCTACTTCCAAAATTTGTCTTGGGGAACTACCTCATGAATATTAGTGAACTAATGAGGTCATTTGTACCTGCCTGCCCTTTCAGTTACAGAACATTTCCCACATGAGCTCTGAGCCCACAACTTAAGAGTCATTATTTAAATAATTCTAAAGTAAGTTAAATATTACAAGTCGTATTTAGCATACTATGAAATCTCAATTTTCCAACAGCATGACAGATATCATCTTCAGAAATCATCTAGTTAATTTATAATACAATAATCACACATTCATGGCAATATAAAAATACGGTTAGTAGTATCTACAGGCTACAGCACTGATATTTATACCACAAGGCTGGTTGGATGTTTGGTTGTTTTACCAAAGGCTTTGAACTCAAATGGACTTTAAGTTGGATGACTTTTTCTAGCTTTGCCTGTAATTTCAGAAAAGATTAATATTGAGGATTTTACTTCTAAATAAACTAATATAAACAGTAATGCCTTTAAATGTATATACAATGCAATAGCTAGGTTGTGAAGATTCTAATCCACTAATTATTTTCTACTGTAAACTACATGAAAACTAACAATAGACTGCAAAAGTTACCCAATGGTAGTGATAGAGTACTTTAGTTGGATTATTACACACAGAGTGAAAACCTCAAAGGAATTCCTTGACTCAAACTGAGACCCCCCTGAACAACATACCCATGTTTGAACAGTTAAACAGATGTGTTCAAACAATAATACTAAAGATCTCTAAAAGTTAACTACATAAAGGAACTATATGCATTTGAGTGCATTTGTTTGTTGACAAAGTTTTTAGAAATAGTGATTTGGGACTGTAAAGACTCAGAAATCTCTGGCTTCCCAAAAAAGTGGGCACTAGGCTAATAGGTAATGAATGCTAAAATGTATTGAGTGTGAGTGTGCAATGAACTGGTGCACATCTGAGTTTGGTTCTTTTATGGATATACTCTGGCTTGCTACAGCCATGAAGTTGACCAATAAGGTCAAAAAATTATTAAGTATGTAGAAGTATGAGCGATCATGTACTATACAAGACTAGTGTTCAACTCAGGGCTGAATTATGCATTACTACCAGCTCAGGTTAGGTAAGCTGGATGAAATAAATTGGCCCTGTGTGATTATGAGTGTTTATGTGGGCATGAGCCTTGCAATAAACTAGTTAGGCTCTTGAATTGCACTTGAAGCCAAAGGGATAGCTTCCAAGCCATATGACCCTAAACATAATTAGACAGGTGTATTCATATAAACAAGGGAAAACAATGCAAAGAAAAAAAGTGAGTTATTATAATTTATATTCACCAAATTATTTAACCCATTTATTCTATAATAGTATTACAGGGTGTCAAAAAGGATATAGAGAATTAAATTTGAGTACTAAATGTGGATTGGCATGAGAGTGCAAGTGAAATGTTTCTAATCACTGTCACGGTATTCAACAGTTATACTATGTAGTGCTATGTGGCTTAGGTTATGTTACCTGTTTTTATATGTCCTACTACTGCAACCCTTAGTTAGGTTAAGTGGATTTGAAAATGCTAAGTTTTCTTTAAGAAAACTGCTTATTTTAAATGGAGTCATTGGTGACAATGAAATTGAGAATATTACTTATTTTTGTGCTGTGGGATCATACTCAGAAAGCATCAGGATCAAGGTAGGAACAACCAATGGATCACTGCTATGGCAAAGAAATTTGTAACATTGATGATAAATGTTAGTTTGTCCCAGAGGTGAGCTATACCTTCTACTTAACCGCAAAGGCCTATTGATTGAGTTGATATTCATTACTCAGTAAAACACAGGGGCAGAAGGTTGTAAATCAGTACAAAGGTAATTTAAAAATTTGCAAATGCCTGAGAATATATATACAGGGGGTCCTCAGGTTACAACATCTCGACATACAACGTTTCAAGTTTACAACGCTCACTTCCATAAAAACTTAAAAAAAAATTGAGACGTGAGAAGGAATAAAGGTAAGGATTTTTTTTACACTCATTTTTTCTGTTACTACAGTACAGCGTACAGTACAGTATATTTATGTCCTTTTCCTTTTTCTGTGGCTTAGTTGTGTTTTTATGATTATGATTTTGCAAATGTGTTAAGATAGGTAAGTGACTTAGGCTAGGGTGTGTTTCGACTTACACCAAAATTCGGGTTACATCACTGTTGTAGGAACGGAACTGTGTCATAACCCGAGGACCCCCTGTACTGTATTACACACATTAAGAAATGCTAAGAAAAAAATTCAAGAGTTTGACATTTTATCTTTCTAGATATTGAAATGTAGGGGGAATTATTGCAGTTTTGTTCATTGAATTTGCTTTTCTGTTTTGCCAAAACTACTGGGGCCAATGACTGTTTGTTGAGTTATCCAAAGCACCCGTCAGTACCTTAATTTTGCAAATGTTACATTAAGACTGTAGTTATCAAGGTAATCTGTCAACAACAACCCGTCAACAACAACAACAAAAACATTTATTTATATAGCACATTTTCATACAAATTATGTAGCTCAAAGTGCTTTACATGATGAAGAAAAGAAAAAAAGAAAAAGACAAAGTAAGAATTAAAATAAGACAACACTAATTAACATAGAATAAGAGTAAGGTCCGATGGCCAGGGAGGACAGAAAAAACAAAAAAAAAACTCCAGACAGCTGGAGAAAAAAAAAAATCTGCAGGGGTTCCAGACCATGAGACCACCCAGCCCCCTCTGGTAGCAATAAACCCAAAAGGAAAAAACTGAATGAACAAAGCATATATTTTTATATCAAATGAGATTAAGAACATTTTTAGAAACAGATAATGCAGACTTAGAAAAAACTAGTAGGAAAAATGTGTTTAAATGGAGTAAATGAATATAAGATTATAGTTGTTGGTAAATGTTACAGAATTCTATGTAAGCTATGTGCCTTTTTAAAACATACTTTAAATAATTAGTGCATCCTGGATTTAATGGATAGATCTAATTTATTACATTTCAATTTGTGATCTGAAGCACTAAACAGAACAAATGCATTTCCATTAGCATATTCACTTCCTGCTTGATAGAAGCTGTTGGGGGTCTCAAGTGCTTTCAGGACCCTGGAGACAATTACAACCACACTAAAACTCACGAGTCAGTGGTTTTAATGGTTGCAATAAATATTATTTTACTGCTTTTAAGGCTGGCTTGAACATAATATACCTCATTTTTAAAAATATCGAAATTGGGATCCAATTGCTCACTTTGCTCTAAAGAGACTTTTTGTTAGTATTAACAACTCAAATGGGTGAACAGATAGCTGGGCAGATATAATAAATGTAATGCATTAGTTAGCTAAATCATGGTAAAAATATTAATTCATTTGTCAATGAGATTACAAAGGCACACATGGTCTATGGTTTTAAGTAAACTGGAAAAAGTCTAGAAAAAATGTTTCACTCAAACAGTTCTCTTAAACATAGAACAATTTGCTAATTCCTGAATTCAATGAATAGAAGAACATTTGAAAGCTCTAGATATAGCATAGTAATGTGCTATAACAGGAGACTGCCAGGTTTAAATAGTTAAGGGAATTAATCATGTCCTCAAAATGTTTTATTTCTTAAAATATAAAAGTAGTACTAGGGTGTTGTACCATGTTAGCCATTATGAATGTAGAGAAAAGCCAAGCAAGATGTTGCCTGAAGAAGGGGCCTGAGTTGCCTCGAAAGCTCCCATATTGTAATCTTTTTAGTTTGCCAATAAAAGGTGTCATTTTGCTTGGCTTTTCTCTTAAAATATGAAACTAAAAAAACAGAATTCACATCACATATTAAGACTTTCTTTTGCACTTTTTGCAATATTTGATCAACTCAGCTTTAAACCTCTTAGGGATTTACTTTGTTATTCACTTTATTTTGGCATTGATTTCTTAGTTACAACTTTTCTCAATTAAGCAGAGTTTATAGCCTAAAAATGTCAATTAACAAGATTAGTTTCAGTTGTGAAGTACATTGCAACCTACACAAAGAACAGCATATGTCTTTGCAAAAATGATAATTTTGTTGGTTGCAAAAAAATGAATTGGTGGAATGAATTTACATTAATTGGAAAATAATGGCAACCAGGCATCCTTATTTAAGGTGGAAGTGAGAAATTTGCCTCATTGCTGTTTCTTGTTTGTGTTTCAGTTCTAAACAAAGGTGCATAAAGCCAATTACTTGGGTTTTCCTATGACATTTAGGGGTCAACAGAAACTATACCTTTTTCTGAAACTGCCTATATTAGAAAATAAGTCTTAATAAAACATATTAACTAAATGTCTTATCACCATCTAAAACTATAAAAATCAATCCTATTTACCATCACATAAAAGTGTGCAACATTTTACCTTATATTTATGAAATGCAATGTAAATATATCTTGCTGCTTCTTTAAAGTTTTCATAAATACAAATATATATGCAATGTCAGACCAGTTAAGCATTACAGGGAGCCTGAGGCTATCATAGCAGTACTGGGTGCATGGTGAAGAAACCATAGTCTATCATAAAGCACACGTACCAACACTGGGGCCAATTTAGAGTCAAACATTAACCCAGCCTGCTCAGAAATCAATATTTTTTTTCATTATCCATTCCTTTCTATTATATCCCTGTCTCACTGGTAATTTATCACTACACAAACCTTTAAAGTAGACAGGTTTTTGGAGACAGTAATTTTCACAGAATGTAAATGTATTTTTAAACAAATATCCTTTATAACATATATACTGTTTATTTATGTATAAATGTATGTATATATATATATATATATATATATATATATATATATATATATATATATATATACTGTATATATATAAAATGAAATAATGCAAATGAGCACCTGCATGCATAAAATCATTTAGCTTAAACTGGAGCTGTTGTTGTTCATTATAGGGAATCAAATATGAACAGATTATAGGGTGTAATGCGTTAAAACCATGCAGTTTTAAACTGCCACTATATGACAGAAACAATGTACCAAAATTAAATAAATCAGAAAATTACATTTCTGTCAATTTACATTTAGGTAGGGTGATACATTAGTTCAGAATTTATTGCCGTTGCCTTGCAGCTCTTTTATTGTGAGTTTGATTCCCAATGCAGTCTTCCTGACTTACCCTTGATAATGCTATGATAACAACCATTATATGATCCCATAATGTAAATAACAGGTTTCATAAATGAAAGAGTCAGTGTGTTAAGACAGTCAAAATGGAAAAGTTAAGAAAAGGAATGTTTGAATACATAACATAATGACAACATATTTTAGAAATATTAAAAATAACAAAATAAAACTGAAATAAATGTGCATAATGATAAAGTCATTGAAGACCATAGGATCAGATTTTATTTTTAATTGTTCATGAAGCCTGTCAGTAATTATTTTAATAAACTATACACTGTAAACAAAAAAGGATATTCTATTTAATATTTAAAATATCTGTATGAATAATGTTGACTTCAGAAAACCTAGACTTTCTTGTTTCTTTATCTTTTCTTTCAGAATGTAAAGCCAATGTCCCATTGCACAACTTGTAGTCGTTGGGTATGTCAGAATTGCGAACCACAGTTGCTAACACCATGTCAATTTAAACAAATGAAAATCACTGCCCACATTTACAAATCGAGTGCCAATCGCTCCTTTTTATGGCAGCTAACAGTGTACTGCCTGATGGAGCTGGCACTGTACAAAAGGGTTGACAGCTACAGCAAGTTCAGCCCAATCTCTACCCTTTGTTTTCTTTTTTCCATTTTGCCATGGTGTGTAAAACACAAGACAGACAGATGAGCTTCTCTTTTGTTCATGAAGTTCAAAGCCTCTGAGTTCCTTATTCCTTGTTGCTGCATTATAATCATTGTACTTCTGGATAAGCATTCATTGGTTGTCAGCTCTCATGCACACAAAGCCCACCCCTACAACTAAAGACAAAATCAGATTGAGTCTCTGAGCATGTAACATTATTATTTTTTTTTTGTTCTTTATTTCGCCTTATACAATTTCTTGTATTAGGAATTTCTTAGTTTTCGCATACCCCTTGGGGTCAGAGTGCAGGGTCAGCCATTGTACAGCGCCCCTGGAGCATTTACAGGTTAAGGGTCTTGCTCAAGGGCCCAGCAGAATAGGATCTCTTTTGGCAGTGACAGAGATTCGAACCGGCAACCTTCTGGACACCAGCACAGATCCTTAGCCTCAGAGCCACCACTCTGCCACTGGACATTATGTGTCCAATTTTACAGAAGCACACCACAAACTGCCTCCAACTCGCTAAGATAATGTAAATAAAGACTAAGATGTCTCTGTAATGTAGGCTTCAATTCAACACACAGCTCTAGAAATCTAAATCAGCCTATGAGTCAGTCATCATCATATAAAAGAACATAAATACCATTAACAATATTTAAATGAAAGAAAACATGTTTTTAAGCTTGCTTGTCCATGTTTTTTTGTGGTAAAATAGGTACTTTCTTATTTAAGAAGTTAGAAAATGTATGCATAGTGCAACATTCGGGTGCGACATATCAACTGCTTTGAAAGTTGGAGTATTTCCTGTTATTTATTTCATTGATCAAAGTGACAGATGATATATTTTTAATTTTAAATAGTCAGTAACAGGTGTATGTGTGACATGTGATGGAGATTTGTATAGACCGACACACAGCTGTCTGTACAAGCAGGCATAAGCACCAGGCATGTGTGCACTGCCATTTCAATTGCTCGGACTTACTATACTGATGATGATCTGTTTAGCAACAGGAGCATCTATTGATCCTGTAAAAGAGGAAAATACTGTATACAACATATTCAAGTTGAAATAATCTATATCAAACTGAATCTGAAACAGTGAACTAAACAATGACTGAAATTGTACGGAGTATTTATCTGTTTTAAGGATTGGAGACATGCGAGTGGAAGTTAATTTGGTCAGGACAGATTATAGTATTCGTTAATCCATCTTTCCTCTAAACCCACTTATCCAGGGCAGGGGGGCAGCTGAAGCTTATCCTAACAAGCAATGGAAGTAGCCAGGAACAACCCCGGGATAGAGCACCAGCCCTTCTCAGGGTGAACAGAAACACACACACACATCTGGGGACAATTTAGCATCATCAGTTTACCTAACTTGCTTGTCTTTGGATTATGGGAGGAAACCAGAGAAAACCTATGTGGACCCTCATGAAAACTCCAAGCAGGGAGCATCTGAGCCACAACCTCCAGAGTCCTTCCCACAAGGCACCATGCACCTAAATCATTGATTAACATATTTTCATTAATTGTGGCCTTAAAAATTGATGACAAAAATACCCTTGATTTGAGATGTATTTAATAACATTGTGCATTCATGAAGGCCTCCCTAGCCACTTGTTAAACTCTGCCAAATGTCAATAATATCTCAAGTTCACATTCACTGAAGTTTCATTTTCTTTGTTTTCCCATGGTTTAAAAGTAAAGACATTACTCAGCTTGGTCCAATTTATACAGTCATTAGGTCATATATATTCAAAACTAGCAAAATACTCGTGCTTCGCAGCGGAGTAGTGTGTTAAAGAGGTTATGTAAACATATATATACATATACATATATACATATATATACATATATACATATACACATATCTACATATACATATATATACATATATATATATATATACATACACACATCCACATATATATACATATATATATATACACATATCAACATATATATACACAAACATATATACACATACATACACACACATATACATATATACATATACACATACATACATAGTGTGTTGTAACACGGGCTGTGATTGTTACATGGGAGGGAGACGACAAATCACAGCTTCCCGCTTTCTAATCGGGCCTGTGATTGGTGCTTTGACTGATGCCCAGATCCCACAGTATCTCCCCTTAGGAGAGGCGTTAGGCAAGTGTAATTGAATAGCGGTGCTGCAAGTTTAGCTTTACACCTGTTTTTAAGGCTTATTGACTGAAAGGGGCTTTCATGAAAAAAGATAGGGCTTTGCTACAGGATACACCCTCCACAAGTTAAGGAAGTAAAAATAAAGGTATATATTTCTGTTTTATTTAAACCTTTTAAGTTTGTATGTAGGCAGTATGGTGGCGCAGTGAAAGGTGCCAGTTAGGAAACCCGGGTTCGCTTCCCTGCGTGGAGTTTGAATGTTTTCCCCGTGTCTGTCTGGGTTTCCTCCGGGTACTCTGGTTTCCTCCCACAGTCCAAAGACATGCAGGTTAGGTGCATTGGCAATTCTAAATTGTCCGTGGTGTGTGGGTGTGGGTGGGTGTGTGCGCCCTGCGGTGGGCTGGCACCTTGCCCGGGGTTTGTTTCCTGCCTTGTGCCCTGTGTTGGCAGGGATTGGCTCCTGTATTTAGGATATAGCAGGTTGGATAATGGATGGATGGACATTTGTATGCATAGCCCCATTTGCCCGTTTTCGTTTTTTTTCTTTCTTCAGTAATATTTCAGCAAACCCGGAGCTTGTCAGTTCAAATCCTGGTACTGACACCACTGTGTGACCCTGAGGAAGTCACTTCACCTGCCTGTGCTGCAAAAAACAAAAGTAATGTAACAAATTGTACCTCAGATGTTGCAAGTTGCTGGAATAAAGGCATAAGTCAAATAGATAAATATGTATTATACATATAGGAACTATTCATTTATTTTCAGTTAAGTCATCTGCAGCAAACCTTTATAAATGAGGGTTTCTCCTTTTTAGATAGTGCAAACTGTTTCTTCTTCATTGAGGTTTTCTCTTGGAGAGCTTTTTTCATTTCATTGAAAATTAAAGCAGCAGCTGCCAAAATATGTAGCTTTCTTATTAATTTTTCAACATTGTGTAAAATAACTTTATAAAGTAACATAAAAGGTTTAAATACTGGTTATCCTTTTACACTAAAATATTACTAAAGAGATACAAAAAAAGTAAAATGCATATGTTGTTTTTCTTTAAGGAGATTAAATATTACTGAAGAATGAAAAAAAAAAACTAAAACAGCCAAATGGGGCTATGCATACAAACTTAAAAGAGTTTAAATAAAACAGAAATATATACCTTTATTTTTACTTCCTTAACTTGTGGAGGGTGTATCTTGAAGCAAAGCCCTAATTTTTTTCATGAAAGCCCCTTTCAGTCAATAAGCCTTAAAAACAGGTGTAAAGATATTGACAATAAGCTACGCAAACCCACCAAGACATGGAATCGTTTAAATCAAGGCGCTGCGCTACCTTCTTCCAGATCGGCCCCAAGGCGTTCATATTTTTCCAAAGCAGTTCTGGTCTCCATCGGCATCTGTAGCTGAGTCGAAAAACACCATCCCATTCTATTAGTTAACGATTAACACATTTCTATATGTATTGTAAGCATACAATACAACTGATAATATGTTGCACTTATTTATCTGGTGTACCGACATTTTTGCGCGTTTAACGGCTGAAATCCAACGTGGTTTGTGCCCTTCAGAATGAAAACAGTTTGCATTTACCTTTTTAATAAAAGGCAAGCTTTTAAGCCTGAGAAATCACCCCGTAAATGCACACGTTTAATTGCACATGTGTTAATATGTATGCTTACACACTGTTTCTTCTTCATTGAGGTTTTCTCTAGCATGTAGATCGGGGTAATTACATTCACGGCATTCGTAGTCTGAATCACAATCTGATTGTATGGGTGGTTACCTACCAGGTAACGCTTATGGTTGGCCTGCAAGTCAGCTAACATCAGCCACGGTGCCTTCAGTTGTGAGAAGCAGATCATAGAATGGTTGAAAATAGTTTACTGTCAAATAATGCAAAGAGTACGCGACACGTGTTTCGCCCTAATTCTTGGCTCATCAGGCGTACACACTCACTGCACTCCCTTACGGGAATCGAACCTCGGACGTCAGCGCTAGAGGGGCTTCGCAGCGGTGAAGTATTGCTTTTAAATTTTAATTAAGAAGAAAAGAAAACCTTTTTAAATTGAGGGAAAATATACCAATAACTATTTGTTAAGGATCTGTTTATTTTGTGAAGCTGCCTTTACACAGCCTGTCCGCTGTTTTATAAATGAATGCCATATAAGGCCGTCCTTTCTCCTTCACAGACAGTTCACGTGATTACGTGTGAGGCGTGATGACGTGATACGCAACCCCGCCTCCCACAGCCAGCGAGCTGCAGTCAATTACTGTATATGGACAAAAAAGAGGTTCCAGTTATGACCGTTACGCTTTGAATTTCGAAATGAAACCTGCCTAACTTTTGTAAGTAAGCTGTAAGGAATGAGCCTGCCAAATTTCAGCCTTCCACCTACACGGGAAGTTGGAGAATTAGTGATGAGTGAGTGAGTGAGTGAGTGAGTGAGTGAGTGAGTGAGTGAGTGAGTGAGTGAGTGAGTGAGTGAGTGAGTGAGTGAGTGAGTGAGTGAGTGAGGGCTTTGCCTTTTATTAGTATAGATAGGTATTTTAAGGCCATACATGGTTACTGGTGGGAGCTGATAAGAAGAAGCTAAAATCCCATGCAGGTGTGCATAGTTTTAAGTTGATTTAAGCTTTGTAAAGAAACTTGGCATGGGACCAGGCGTATGTACTGTGTTATAAATCCAATTTTTCTTGTGCATACGTGGTTTTTACCTTTCTAGTATAATTTTAGTATGGAACCTAAGTAATGTTTTACATATTGGCATCCAGATCTCAAATATCTCCTCTCTGTTCCCTAAAAGAAGCAGCACATTCCATCTCCTCTAGGTCAGAGTCTTGGTATGGCCTCCTATTGGTTATATTGAAAGTAGACACATCATACCAATTCTCCTTAATTCTAGTCTTGAATTGGCAACCTGGTTTCAGCTTCCCCTGCTAGTGGTCACCTGATGACACCTATAAGACAGGAAAACTTATGGCTGCTTCTCTGCCCTAACTGGCCTCACTCATTTTCCTGCTATACAGCAGGTTCAAGCTATGGTGTTGCCTTCTCTCTAGTGTTCCAAGAGAACATTAATATTTCCTCCCAGGCTGTAACTCTCTCATTTTGCAATTATATCTGTACTAACTACTTTTTTGTACTATCCCCTTACAGCAGCCAATCTCTCACAATGATGTCCAGAATAGCTTTCTTAAAGTGCTACTTCATCTCACCAAGTGTCATTCAACAAGTGCTTTTGTATAGTTGGTCACTGCTTCAAACTATTAAGTATAGAGCACTTTAATATTACTTATGTAAAAGTTTTTAGACTTATTTTAATTCAATGCAACAAAATAGTACTACAACAGTTATAATAATAATACTTATGACACGGAGAATGCTCAAAAATATATGCCCAACTTCAAAATCAGCAGGTTTCAATAGTTTACCTACACCACCACTTTTTGTAAGATGCTTAAATGATCAGCACCTGTACAAATACTAAATGTTTGAAAAATATTAAATTAATTTTAGTACAAAAATGGTACAAACCTGAGACATTTTTTGATAAAATGTTAATACATTTTCTCATTGGTTTTTATGTTTTACATACTCTGCTATACATTTTTAGCAAAGAAACATATAATTGACAAATCCCCCAAAATACATTCTGCAATCATCTGGAGACATTTTTCCTAAATGTATTACATTTTGCCTAACTAAAAGTTTAAGCAGTCACATCCCAAACATCATGGTATCAGATACAATTTAATGGAAATTCTACTTGCTGTACAAAGGCTGATGAAGTGCTTTAATTGCCATCAACAGATTATCTGAAGAAACCTGTAATTATTAGCTGAATTTTTATATTGTATCTACAGTATATAGGACTGTGCTTGAAGGCACAATTATCATTGGTTAAAAAAAAGCCTTGTAATAAAAAGGTTTTTTTATGTCTGTATTTTTAAAGTATTCAATCAAACCATCTGCATTTAAAATAGTGTCTTTCAGAGATTTGCAAGCACAGCAATTATTTACTCAGGAAAAAATTAAGTGTGTTTTATATAGATAGCCGCAGATATAAAAAGTATACTTCTTAGATGTGAACAATAGTACATAATAATAAGCCAAATTAATTGGAAAAAATATACAATTTAACTACACAATATTAATTTCAGAATGCTATACAGAGAGAGAAGATATGATTCTGCAGCCCCAAACTGATCTTTGAAAGTGAATAAGGCAGCCTGCAGACAGTTTCAGAATTCACATTTGAGCCGTTAAGATCAAAGACTCACCAAACCTATTGTAGAAAATTTCACATCCCTTGATCATATCCACACTGATCTATTTGTGCTGTTTAATGGGCTTTAAAGACACTTTTCAAAAAAAAAAGAGATGATGCTAAGCTCATTCTTAGCCTGAGATAACACAGTTCTTCAGGTCTTTATGACCAACTAACATTTTAAACTCTCCCTTTATCTTCTCTAATGGCAGCTTAGCACATCTACTATAACCTTTTACTCCTTTCATGTGTCTTAGTTTTATTCCCACATTTTCCTCCTATATAAGCTACCTGCTCTTTTCTCTTCAGCTGAAGGCCTGATGAAGGCATTACAGGCAAATTTATCTTACCTTCTTTCCTTTTCATCACAGAAATAACCTCTGACTTTTATTTTACAACAGCATAGAATGCTGTCTTTGAGGGGTGATGCAAGTATAATTGTTAAGTAAGTACAGGTTTCTGTAAAAGTAAATGAAGGCAATGTCCACACATTATTTATTTATTTATTTATTTACTTCATAGACACCTTATCTAGGGAAACTACAAAGCAAGTTATAATTATATACAAGACTGATTAGTAGGTGCAAGCCTCACAAGCAACAGAGAACAATATAAAAAAAGCGAGTAAGGAGGAAAGTACAACCACATAATTACTGTACATTGCAACTAGGCTAAAAATCAGTATCTTAAGCTTGTATTGGATTTTTTTCTTGTACTAAGATTTTATTGGTCATATGTGACTAAAAATGAAATTGTGGGGCACCCATAAAAGAATTAATTTAATTCAATTTAAATGCATAGATTCGTTAAAGTTAAATTTCTAATAAGCTTAATTATGGAAAGAAAATGACACACCATATAAAAGTTGATTAAATTATATAGGGTAATGGTTATAATCAGAGAAATTTTCAAATTGCAAGAGTTATTTTTTTAAATCATTTAAGGAATCTATGCATTTTTAAATGAATTCTTTTATGGGCACCCCACAATTTTATTTTTAGCCACATACTACCAACATAATCTTAGTACAAGAAAAAAATTTATTTTTTACTTTTTAGAGCATATATATATATTTACCCACCCTAATGTCATACAGTCCTCAGCATGTTACAAAAACCTTGACTTGGGCTGGAAGGTGACAGAAATTACATTAGTGAAAGAGTGGTATCGATCCTACGATCTTCAAGTGAAACAAAACATTCATTCATGTTCATTTCTCATTTGAGAAAATCCTAACAAGGGTAAGAAGTACTTGTGAAGTACAGGAAATATGAGTTTGTCTGTTGGAGAATCAAACCTTCAATCTTTCTTAGAAAAGCTCAACATTTAATCCACTGAGCCAATGACGTGAAATCACTGAAAAAAGCATTTGCAAAATTTGTATATAAATGAGGAAAAATTATTAAAATTTAAAAAAAAATGTGTTCATTCATTGCAAACCTTTGACCATTTGATCGAACATCCAACAAGCTAACTACTTGACCAATGTTGCTTAACTGTCATAGTGAGTGCATACAACAAAACTTCAATATCAATTAATCAAAATGTTTTTTTTAAATAAATTTATCTACATTAGTCTTGAACCTTCGACCATTTGATCAAAAGCCCAACACGCTAACCACTTGACCAACACCAATAATTTTTCATATACAGTATATGTGTGTTGGCTAAAAGCACTATACAGTAACAGTACATATGTGTATTCACTAAAAGTATAATATAAGAAAATAAGAAACTGATGAAATATTGCATTGCCACTGGAGATCAATATGCATGCAAAGTTTGAAGGAATCGGTTCAGTAAAAGTGGGTAAAAAATTGATTGCAAAATTTGACCCAGGCAAACAAAATAAAATTGTGCAATAAAAATACAAAGGGTCAATCACTGAGCACAGTTTCTCTTTTACGGGGTTACTCGACGACTATTATGAAACCTGCTCTTGCACTGAGTTACATTTTCTGCTTAGAATGCATTGATGTAACTGTTCTATACTTTTAGTTACATTTTATTTTGCCTCTTTTTTAATGGGTTAGCAGTACAGCCTAATAGTTTCTGGGTTAAAATCATGCCCCAGTCACAGTCAATTTGGATGTTGCATCTTCTCTCCGTGCCTGCAAGGTTTTGTTTAGTATTTACTTCATGTTTCTTTCTACATGCCAAAATGTGTTTGGCCTGGTGTAAGTGAGTATGGGTGTAAGTGTCAGAGTGCCCTGTGCTTGTTCCTTCCTTGTGCCTTGTACTGCCAGTATAGCCAATAGCTTCCCCCAACTTTGAACTCAATGTGAGTTAAGAAATGAATGTAGGAATCAATGAAATTTAGAGTAATATTCTGAACTAATAGCACATAATTAGACTGTGTGCATTTGAGGGATAAAGAACCACAAAGAAATCACATTGAAATGTATAAAGAACATGCAAACATTGTCAATGATTCTGACTCAGACAAAATGAACACACTGTCGAATGCTGTGAAGAACCACTGAACTTCCACATTATACTAGTTTTAATTACCATAACTATCCCACTGTCCATTAATCACAATCACAAAACTGTATCATGTCTTCTTCATGTGCTACTTTAGATCTCTCTTAGATAGTTAGATGATTTTTATATTATTGAATATACCCAATGACTGAGCACCAGCCAAAATGTTCTGCTCTTAACTTTCACTTTATATTTAGCCGTTAATTAAACTTTGTTCTGAAAATTCTTTTTCACTCATGGGTAATGTTGCAAATAGACTCAATTTAAAAAGTCATTTATTTAGAAAAATTCTTTAAAAGTAAATCAGTAAGAGTCAATGCATTACTGTGAACTAAATGCCGTAACAGACGTGAAGAATGCTGTATTTCATTCTTCACATTTATTAAGAATTTAGACATCACACAAAACAATGAACAAGAAGCATAACCAGAAATGTACACACAATATTTACTGGTGAGGTGACATACAGTATAAGTACATTGAAATAATTGATTATTATTACAGATTATAATAAAGAAAATGTTATTTTCAACTTTGTAACAGCGCCTCTCTATGCATACTAGAAAGCTTGATGCAAAATGTGTGTATAATTAATTGTACAGTTATAAAAGAGTAAAAGCATACACCCATATTTCCTTTTTTGCTTATAATTAATTCTACAATAGGATCATAGAGACTACAAATTATGTAATTGCACTTTTAAACACTATCAAGATATACAAACCAACATGGTTATCATGAGACTAGTTTGAAATAACTTTTTTTCTTGCAAAATATAATTTTTTTCTATGGGAAAAGCCAATCACATAGATATGTTTTTTAATGTGGAGAATTTAAAGGTTTGTGTTATATGTTCCTAGGAGGCTGCATTACAAAGTTAAGTATTTTAACATTGCTATTTTTGTATTACTGCAACACTATTTTGTGTAGCTTTGGACAGCAGCATTTTGTGGCTTTATTGGTTATGTACAACATAGGGTAGCGAGGGCTATGTCCCTGAAGTTGTGTTGTATTTATTTCTTGGATATAACACTGTTCAACTTTGTGGATATTCTAAATAAAGTTGCATGTGTTTCTTTTAGAATTCACTGGCTTTGATTCTTGCATATTATTATTACTGTGATTAGCACCCAAACCCCTGAGTTTTTTTGCTTTTGATTTTCCTGTAATTTGTTACATGTATCCCTTTCTACTTTACTTCCTGGTCCTCCCCTCTTCCTCTGTGCCTTAAAAATAGGAGTAATATTGTAGTAATATATAATGTAATGTAACCTACAAAGGTGAATATGAACAAGTTAAAAAATATACTATCAGCAGTTTTTTATAAAATACAAAGTTGACTTACTCACACATTAACAAAAACATTATTTCCAGTTTAGCTAAAAAGCAAAAATTTGGCAGGATGGTACATCTAGGGCAGTAGATTTCCACTAACAAATGGTATTGTGAAATATCAATCTTAAGGAGTAAAAACCCACTACAATGTGAACACTAAATATCCCAAAATCTCAAAAATGGCTTGACAGATTTGACTGAAATTTGTTGACATTGTAGAAAAAAGAAAATTAGCTGACACATGTTTTTTAACTTGTTGATATTTGTTGATATTTTGTATAATAACACTACACTCTTACAAGTGGGACATTCTATAGCACCATTTCTCCCATTTTGCCACAGCGCTAACAACAATCTCATGGTGAAATGGGTTGTGCCGATTTATGCAAAAGAAGGCCATCCGTAGATACTAAGTAAAAGGAGCAAACTACAGCAAAGCTCAAAGAAGATGGATTTAGTTAGTGCTTGCTAGGCACTGATCCAACATGAAAGGTACATATTACCCCATCCCCTTTATCTCATCTGCAACCTTATGCAAATGCTGAAGGTAGGACCACAATTCCCATCAGCCAGTGCGCTGCTCCAGAAGATTTCATTAATGCTTACAAAGTTTAAATAAGGGTATTGATAAAAGCAGTATGTCATCAAAGGTTGCAACTCCTGCTTTTTTCCACTTTGGGATAAAAATGTCATTGTCTTGCTGGGTTAAAAAAAAGTAAACCCACTGCAAATTAACCGATGGAAAGAAGCCACAATTAAATAGAATAATGTATAGCTTTTTTCTTCAGCAGACTGAGATACTGTTCTTCAGAATATGATAAGTGAACAAAAGTATTTAGTAACTTTTGTTTTTTATGTTAGTACATTTATTCAATCTCACTGTATATTGCAGCAGTACTAATTTTAGGTTTTGATGCTAAAGGAGTGGTGACATTTTTAGCAGTTTTTGTTTTGATTGAATCAACTTTAAATCCCATTTCTAATATTACCAAATACTTAGTTCTGCTGCAATCTCTTTCACAACAACATCACCAAGGACTGTGGGTAGCATGTTTAACAGTAAGCACCTCAAGTGAATTAATAATATTAGCCCATAGTAAAAAAAAAAAAATATCAAATATAGTATACACAGAAGAACTCAGATATTTATATAGTACTTCTGATACATCCGATTACCCAATGGCACAATAAATGAGGCTCATTGATTAGAAAATTGCAGGATTACAGACAAGTATACCATAAGTACAGTAATTTTAGCAAATACTCTTCAACAAAGAAAAATTTACAAATAATATTAATCCAACCCCATCATTTTCATTCATTCATTACTTTTTACACATATTTTACAATGTCATACCTTACCTTGTCTTACTTAATGTACATATTGTTACCAGACAATTTATGAGGAAATTGCATTATATAAAGATATTTGCCTTTTCTAATATTAATAAGCTTAACTTAATTAGTATTGAGCTCAACATGAAGAACATTGAACTATTAGCGTGCATATTCAAATACTATTGCATTTTGTAATTTAAATTTATCATTGACCTAACATGGATAGTTTATGAGAAAAAAATAGAATATTTGTAGAAAAAACATATGAATACATAGAGAATGTGCCAGATCCACAAGTTAACTGAGCTGGAAATTAACCCAGGACCTTAGCAATGTAAACATAAAGAGTTAATCACAGTTCTATTGGTGTTGATGGTCAATGTTAGAAAATAGGTCTATGTGAAGTGGATGTGTGGAAAAGCAGAATTAGTTCTACAGTAATCATCAGAAAATAAACAAAATAATGATTTAATTTTCTCCAATGGAGCTCTTGGTATGCTTGTGGTTAAAAACATAAAAACTTAGCATACTTCAAATTCTCTTAAAGAGAAGAAAGAATTCACAGCCTGCATGAAATACACATTTCCACTTTATAACATCATAAGCAAACAATAACTCAAGGTGTATTTTGCTTACAGGAGACCAAGTCAAAAATCAAAAACAAAGTCATGTTGTTGCAATAGCATTCTGTGCTTTTATCCAGATCTATTAGTCATACTCTGTTCTTCCTAGCTATTATTTCATTAGCTTCTTTGCATTACAGGTATATTCTAACATTTTAAATTTACTAAATTATTTCTATTTTAAATAGCAGATTACTTTAGAATATATTTTACAGTAATCTTCTTGAATGAGTTACTGTAAAAATTGGTAAATGATTAACTGTGACTTTTATATCTTATAATCTGCTGAATTGAGAACTTTAAGTTAATATAATAGTACGCATTGTGCCACCATCTCACATACATAACTTTCTCAAATCCATTTAATCCAGTTTAGAGTCATGGGAAGCCAGAAACTATCCCAGCAACATTGATGCAAGGAAGAAACCACCCCAGAGGGGTACCAGACCATTGCAAGGCCAAACTAAGCACACACACATGCAGGGCTAATTTGGAATCAGCATTCAATCCAACCCACATTATTTGGAGATATGGGAGGAAAAATTTAGTTCACAGAGAAAACGCTATTCTGACATGGGAGGCGTATGTAAACACAGGCAACAAATAGGCACAGGATTTGAACATATTGGATTTGCGAGGTGACAGAGCATCACCATGACACACATTGCTGAAATAGTTCATATAAAATACTGAAAATGTATTTTGAATTTTCGAGCTAGCATCAATAATAATAAAAAGAATGTTCATTTAAATGGCCTAAAGTCACTAGTGCCATAGCCTTATACATAAGTGCCCTCTCTACCAAGCTTCAAATATTTTTTTCTTTTATTTTTCCTCATGTTGCATGTTCTCTTTAGAAGAGGAGTGGCACAATAACTTCAGCCTTCTTGCCAGGATAAATGATTAAAATTTCTTCTGGATAATAGTGAATAGCGAACACCATTCTAACATGCTGTCTGTACACATAGCAAATTTTTATATATTGCTGATCTTGAAGTATAGGTATGTTTAATGGCTTATTCACATAGAAACAGAACTAGCAATTTTGTCATATACAGTCTAAATCCTTAGTCTCTAGGCCTCACTGTAGCACACTGTAGACATACTTTATGTAACAACAAAATGTATCAACATGACACTCTTCACGGCCTCTGTGCCAATACTCACATCTCTGTTACAGCTACTATAAAATCTATGTTTAAAGTATATGACATCATGATAAGTATATACTGTAGGGTAAAAAATGTTTCCTCAGCTGTCCAACTGTTAAAGCAGCCATCCGGTATTAATGTCACAGAGAATACTAGCCTGCCTTCGCAATAGGGGACAAATATCCTTTGCTCTACAGTAAATGTGCATGACTAACCAAGAGAATTAAGGCTTAGTGGGAGTCAAGTGTATATATCTAGGAAGCAATGAATCAACACACAGTTTTACTTAAATAGTAACTCAAACACAAGCACAAGCTCATCCAAAAAAATGCAGTGATCAAGGTCACTTACATTTCACCATGCAATGAATGTAAAATGTGCTCAGGGCAAATGTCAGTCTTCCTTTTATATAAGACCAATGACTGCCAAGGAGAACCGATAGAACACTTAGCAAAAACAGATCTACAATTTTACATAAAACTGTTTCTATAATAATATTTTTCAGCTAACAATAAATTGCAACACTTTTAATTCGTGATTCATTTCCTTTGTGTACTCTGAATACCACAGCAGTCAGTCTAACAAATCAATTTTCTTTAAAATAATCATAATATGAACTATAAAACTACCTAGCACAGTTTGTCATTTGTTTTATTTTTGGAGTGTTTCTTTTGAAGCATAACAATGTTCTGATGTGGACATATAAAAGTCATAACTGTCAATATACTGTATAGGCAGTAACAGAAAAACACAAACTTTTAATGAATTAAACTAATACTTTTAACAAATAATTACTAGTATCAATAAATTACTGAACTATATATTACAAATGTACTTGCTTGAAACTCACAACAGGCAAATGCAATGAACAGACATTCAGTAATAGCCCATCAAGAGAATGAGCTTGTTTCCAAAGTAGGCACCGTGTGACCTTTTTATTTGATACATCTCTCCACACCATGTAACAGTCTGCTCAATCATTTTTACTTCTACGGAGGAAGCAGAAAAGACCTAAGAAAACTGATCCCAACACTTTTTTGAGTGAGTGGCATCCGGTTCTAGAATGGCAAAGAAGATCTCAAATGCAGTTTGATCGGCTTGCAATGATGCTGATACCGTAATTATGCATTCTATTTCCTTCTCTGCCACTTCTTGCTTACATTTAATTACAATTATATGTGTGTATGTATGTATATGTATGTGAGGAGACAAAATGGGGGGCTGGGGGGGAAGAAAGAGAGCAAGCTATTTCTAATTATCTTTTTAATCCTTATAATTATAATTGCCAACGCAACAATAGGCTTCATGGTAATAACTCCTGGGAAAATCGGAAATTAAGGTCAAAGCTGTCTTATCTTATATTAAGACTACAAAATGACAACAAAAGTTCAAAAGCAATGTCTCCATGACCAAACAGTTAACTTTGTGAGCTGGAATGTTAAAGGTCTCAATAACTAATTAAAGAGAAAGAAAATATTCTCTCACCTAACAGGTCTAAATTCTGAAATAATATTTTTACAGGAGCCCCACTTATTAAGCAAGGATCAGTTTTGGCTGCACAGAAACTGGACTGGCCAAATATTCCATTCCAGCTTTACAAAGAAAACTAGGGGTGTGGGAATTCCTATACATAGAACAATCTCATTGTACTATCAGATGTAGCATCTGATCCTGAAGGGAGATATGTGATCGTCATGGGCAATTTATTTAACTGTAAAGTGATTTTGATCAATATTTACGCACCCAATGTGGATAACAGGGACTTCATCCAAAACGTATTTGCATCCATTCCCAATGTGAACACTC
This sequence comes from Erpetoichthys calabaricus, assembly GCF_900747795.2. Taxonomy (NCBI): domain Eukaryota; kingdom Metazoa; phylum Chordata; class Cladistia; order Polypteriformes; family Polypteridae; genus Erpetoichthys; species Erpetoichthys calabaricus. The sequence goes on from NC_041394.2 coordinate 179,924,485, forward strand.
ATAAAATTATAATGGCTGGGGACTTTAATTGTGTTTTAAATCCAGACCTAGATCTCCTGCCACAGGGGCGATGAAATCTAACAGTGCAAAAACAATTACACAGTTTGTAACTAATCACAGCTTATCAGACCCCTGGAGATTTTTTGTAACTGATCACAACTTATGAGACCCCTGGAGATTTCAAAACCCAAACTCAAGAGCATATTCCTTCTACTCACCAGTGAATCACTGCTACTCAAGAATTGATTATTTCTTTATAGATAACAATTTTTAGCCTACGATTAAATCTTGTAAGTACGATGCAATTGTTATCTCCGACCATGCCCCTTTGATCATGGAGCTCAAATCATTACGCCCCACATACTCAACTCGCAGCTGGCATCGTAACCCACTTTATTAGCAGACAAGAACTGTACAGAATTTATATCCAAACAAACTGAATTTTTTTAGAGACAAATACAGCCTCAGAAGTCTCTGCAGGAATAGTCTGGGAAACTCTGAAGGCTTTCTTAAGAAGACAGATTATCTCATATCTTTCCCACAAAAATGAATTGGAAACCAAGAACATAACAGAGCTAATCAGTGAAATTACCAGAATAGATCAAGAACATGCCAGGTGTCCAAATGAGGCACTTCATAGGTAAAGCCAGGCTCTGCATTCAGAACTAAACCTCTTGACAACTAAAGAAACAGAACAACTCATTTTTAAATCAAGACATCATTACTATGAACATGAAGAGAAAGCTAATAAGATCTTAGCTCAACAAATCCACAAGCAGGAAGTTCGCAATGCAATCCCAGCAAATACTAACACAGACGGAGACAAAATCATTGACCATAAAAATATAATGCACACATTTAGAGACTACTACAATCCTTATATTTTACTCAGTTTAAGGAAGACAAAACACAATCTAATGCGTTTTTGGATGCATTACACATACCACAACTAGATACTCTCCATGGAGAGGAATTTGATAAACCTCTGGTAATCAGAATTACTAGATGCTATAAACTCACTTCAGAGTGGGAAAGCTGCAGGCCGTGATGGCTAACCTGACAAATTTTATATAAATATATCAATTAAGTTAGCTCTCGTCTTATTAGCAACATTTACAGAAACTAGAGACAAATTCTAACAAACTTTTTGCCAAGCATTAATTGCCGTCTTTAAGCAAAATAAAGACTTATTATAATGTACATCATACAGGCCTATCTCACTCCTGAATAATGATGTTAAGATACTCTCCAAATTCCTAGCTAGAAGGATTGAGAAAGTGTTTCCTTCAGGAATATCACAAGACCAAACTGGATATATTAAAGGCAGACACTTAGCTTCCAATCTTCAACGCCTGTTTAATGTAATATATTCAAAATTTTGCTGTCTGTATGGAAAACATTAAGCAAGACTTGCATAGATGGTCTACCCTCCATCTCACTTTAGCTGGAAGAATCAAGATGATTATCCTTTCTAAGTTTCTTTTTCTATTTCAAAACATTCCAATATACATCAATAAATCTTTTTTTAAGAAGTTAGATTCAATCATAACCTAATTTATTTGGAATTCAAAACAACCACGTGTCCAAAGGGTGACCCTACAAAGACCTAAGGCAGAAGGTGGCATGGCTCCTAACTTTCAATTTTATTACTGGGCACCAAATATCCAAGCTATAAAAACCTGGACACAAATAGATGACCAGACACAGGCTCATAATAGAAATAAAATCCTGCAGTACTTCTTTATATTCCTTGCTTTGCACCCCAATAAGTACAAGTTATCGCCAATATACTAACAATCCAATTGTGCTTTATTCACTCAGAATATGGAACCAATGTAGGAAGTACTTCAAGACAGAGAAGCCTTTATCTGTGGCAACCTTTTTTCACCCTCTCAAATATACGCAGTTTTTAATGTCTGGAAAACATTTGGGATTAAATCACTTAGAGACCTATACATAGACAACATCTCGGCATCCTACAACCAATTACAACTAACTTTCACTACCTCCAAATTAGAAACTTTGTTAAACAAAACCTGCCCAATTTTCCTCACTTCCCACCAACCTCAGACAGCATTTCTGCAATATATCAAAAACTTTTAAAGTCCCTCTCTTTCAAAGATCCCATAGTACAGTGGGAAAAGGATCTCTTACTCAACATTTCAGAAATGTTGTCGAAGGCATCTAAGCACAGAATTCACTTGAGCTCCATATGCACAAAGCATACAATTATTCAACTTAAAATTATATATCGAGCGCATCTGTCTCTTTTAAAATTGCCCAAAATGTTTCCAGGGCAAGACTCAACCTGCAAACTTTGCAATCAAGTTCCAGCCTCAGTGGGCCACGTGTTTTGGACATGCACCAAATTAACATCTTATTGGACCAAAATCTTTAAATGCCTTTCAGACAGCCTTGGTGTCACAATCCCTCCTAATCCACTAACAGCTGTGTTTGGTGTACTTCCAGATGGGCTTAAAGTGGAGAAGGACAAATAAACTGTAATTGACTTTACTTCACTATTGGCATGTAGACTTATCTTGCTCAACTGGAAGAATCCTAATTCACCTCTTTTAAGTCAGTGGATAACTGATGTTATATATTATCTAAAATTGGAAAATTCTCACTTTGAGGATCTGTACAAAACTTCTTCAAAACCTGGAAGGATCTAATCAATAATATTTTAGAATAAGCATTTAAATCAAGGAAGTGGATTCTCTTACCTTTTTTTATTCTATTTATTTATTTATTATTTATTTACTTATTTTTCCTATTAAAGTTCTATTCTGTTGGCCTAGCTCTCTTTCTCAGGGGAGGGGGTGGTTTGTTTCAAACCTAGCTTTGTAAAACTTGACTTGCTTGTATGGAATGTTATTTGATTTTAATAAATTCAATAAAATAAAAAAAATGTTAGTTAAAACAGGTTTGCATGTACCTTTGAGTCACGTGTATGCAATTCACATGTAAAAGAAAACAGAAAATGTAAAGATTTATGTGACTTTGAAAATAGCAGTTGATTCTACAAATTTCTTCTAGAATATATAAGGAACAGCAGCCCTACTGGCATATGCAATCATGACACAGTGACATGTAAATCAAGAATGTATCAACCCCAACAAAAACTTCCAACAGCAGTCTTGAGGTCTGAAACAGGTCATTTATGAAAGATCCAGAATAATTCTGGAGCTATGGTAAGCCATCAGCTAAGTACTACAGAAAAAGAAATAATACAATGTAAACCTTGGCATACCATATCATGAACAGAGTGTAGCAGTTGCCAACAAACACACACTGTACTTGAGTCAACAAAAACAAGAAGGCGTAAATGCAGTTGGCTAATATAAACCAACAGATATCAGAAGAAAGGAAATACATTATTACTTGGCATGATGGATCTCAGATATTGCTACTTCATGCTAATAGTAGGGGTGGGGTATATTCTACTTGAGTGTGATAAGATCAACAATAGAATGCAGAATACAGAAAATTCTCAACAACTGTTTAGCACACTAGAGTCAAAATGAACCAGCATCTCTGTGTTATACTTTAGAACCTAATTATGCCTATGACCATGGAATTCATTATTTTTTTAATAAAGATAAGTGATTGACAAATGTGTTATTATGGAAGTATTCTTATGAGTTTGGTCGATGTTGATGGTTGTAAGTTATTCATATGAGTACCATCAACTCTAAAAGGAGCCATAAGAAATAGTGAAGCTAGCACAAACAATGCTTACCAATAAAGCAATAAACTGAGTCCCATGCTATCAATGGTGTCATACTATGTCAGGAATGACACAGCAGATTGCAGGCAACAAGTACAGTATCTGACAATAAGAAAATTTTCTATAGTTTTTATATGTGGAGAGAAAAAATACATGGATGACATGGATGGGGAACATTATAAAAAAGTTTCAAAATGCATCTGGTGCGCAACAAAGAAATCAAAGAATTAAAGAGAATGAGAAAATGAAATACAGTATGTAATACAGAGATATCTATAGAGATGTACTACTAATACTCTGTGGTATTAATATCCAAGCTGATATCAAAGCCTAAGTATTCATACTTGGTATCAATTTCTTCATATATCTTTATCCAAATAGAATTGGTGCCCTGTGAGTCCCAATTTATCAAAGGTTTGTTTTTCAGGTCTTCATCAAGTTTCTTTTAGTCTGTATATTGTAATTGTTTTCAAATTAAAATATAGAAAGTATTTTTCTATTTTTTTTCTTTTCATAAAGCACTTGATAATAGTGTAATAAAGCACTGCTTTACTTTACAATCAAAAACACAGAGATATGTCTAGGTGGGCAAACAAAAAGTAACTGAAAAATACTTAGGAGCAGTATTTTAAGAAGTGGACATGAACTTGTAAATAAAGAGAGCAGCAACTTAATGTAACTTTTTAACAGTTTTGCTTTTATTATTAGCTACTTTTTTCTTTATACATTCTCATTTTCATACTGAACATGTAAAAAATTAATTTCCATTTTGTTCTTGTTTCACACTGTTTCCCACTATTATACAGTATAGTACTATTCATAAATGACATAACTGGAAAGATGAATTTATAATGAATCAGACAAAGCAAAGCACTTGAATATATAGACAAAATAGCACTATTTCATATTCAAAAATACCAAGGTGTACCAAGATTAATATTTATAGGCTTAGGTCTCTAACTTTGCTGCACACATAAATTGAAATTAAATTTTCAAATCTCTCCCCTTAGATTCCTGGAATTCTAGATGCCTCCATACAACTTGGACTAAAGGACTAACCTGGGGCCTCATGTATAACGCAGTGCATAGAACTCACACTATAACATGGCGTAAGCACAAAAGCGGGAATGTGCGTTCCCACAGAAAAATCCAGATGCAGGAATCTGTACGTACGCAAACTTCCACATTCTTCCGCTACATAAATCACGATCAGTGTGAAAAGTAACGAGAATTATGCCTCTTTGAATATGCAAATCAATATAAATAGCCTTCTGTGAAAAGACAATGAGAAAAGCACAGGGGAAAATATAAGAATTTCAGCGAATACCAAGTGGTGGCAAAGGAAAAACATAGTATTTGTTGGTTTAAACAGTGGTATAATCAACAAAAGAAAGTTGATCGAGTGACAGAGTGTCGGAGAAACTCGAAAGCTCAAGTTCACAAAGTCGCACAGTGCCCGAAATAAAATAGAAATCACATATCAAAGTCGCCGTGAAAAGGCAAGTCGTAGCCCACCGTCTGAGTGTCATATGCAAGCTTATTAGGGTTCAGACAAAAAAAAATAGGCACACAGTGGGAAAAAAGCACGAAATGTCAACTTTAATCTCGAAATTTCCACTTTAATCACGTAGTTTATTTTGCCATTAAAGTAGAACATCATAAACTTCATCTTAAAATCGTTTAATTTACAAGTTTCTCAAATCCCATTGTAACTAAAGTAGCACATTAAATGCTTTGTCCTGTATTTGATCTTCTATGTGTGTGAATCACTACCTGCTTCTTAAACGGGCTTTCTTTTTCTTCGACAGGACACATAATCCATTACATTCGTAATATTACAGCTCTCTGAATAATTAAAATACTGAGATGTATACATGATATCTTTTTCATGATGATAGGAATGAAAGCATGTTATTAAACATGGGAACACAGTGGCGCAGTGATTGTTCATGTCTCATGCAAGAGGCTTGCTGCGCCATGCGCAACCTTCGATGAAATAATTTATTGCAGCAGTACTGTCTCTTTCAAACGTACTAACCTCCAATTCCTGTCCTTACTTTTCTTTCTCCAAATACCCAATTGCCACACAATCAGCTCTGTAATAGACGTGAAGCCATCTGTAAGCTTAGAACACCGATTCTTCAAAACTTTTAAGGAACATTGAAATATCTTGGTAGTACATGTTTAATTATTCTATCCGTCTATCCTTCCAGTGTCGCGTCAGCACGAGCAAGAATACAACGCAATGCAGGAACAATCCATGAACTAGCTAGCACTGCGGCACCGTGTTCTCACATGTTTAATTATTAACAATACAGATATTTAAATGAAGTTAAAGTTTTATCTGTATAATATAATCAGCATATGTTGCTGCATTTCATCTTAAAAATGATTTCGTCATCAATATGTAAATACGCGCTTTATAAAGTGGCGCAGGTTGTGTAATATTATAACTGTATCCCAAGTTTACAGTGAAGTGATTGTACTTATAAGTCCAAACAGTTCTACAAGGAGCACTTGATACACTGATTTAGTGCGTTTATAGTTCTTGGAATGAAACTTTTTCTAAACCGCGAAGTTCGTACAGGAAACTCTCTGAAACGTTTTGCCATGGCTGAGGCAGCGTCTGCTTCATGCTGTATACCGATAATTCTCTTTCCGATCAGCTGCTGCTGTGATTCCCCACTCAGATACAGTGATATAAATACTCCGAGTGGTGCATTGAGAGTAATATGGAAAAAGATGATCTGCTGTGGCAACCCTTAACGGGAGCAGCTGAAAGAAGAACAAGATGCATTGAGAGTAACAACGCTAAAGCAGTTATGGTATTTGGAATACTATGGCTATTCCCTGGACCATTATATTGCTGCAGGTTAATTACAATCACATGCATTACACCAATAAACAATATGCAGTTTGTTTCAGTGTATTTATAAAGCCGCATCAGGAATGTGGATCTAAGAAAGAAAGGGTGACCACACAGGAACAGTAGCATTGCTTTGACGCTGGGTGCTGCCAGTCTGCAAAACCAAGCGGAGAAATTGCGTACGCCAGGGCATGAGGTACCGTGGAAAACTGCGTGGCTTTACGCCAAGTTTAGGTTTTATACATCGCGATTTGAGCGTGGAAACGTTTGTACGCAACATTTCTGTGCGTACGCACCGTTTATACATGAGGCCCCTGGACAGTAATCCAATTACTTCAACAGACTAAAATGGTAGCCATACTCCACAATGAGACAACATGAAAAATGTTCATACAGTATTTTGTATACTGTCAGTTGTTGCAGGTGCATGAGCACTCTAGTTCAGTCAAAGTATCCCATGCAGTGGTAGTGTTGTACATGAAACACTTAGTATTTCAAAGCAGTGATTCAAGAAATTAAGCCGTTTCATTACTAAAGCATGTAAAGAACAACATAGCTCATTTTAGATACAGGAGATTTCCATGATTTTAGGATAATGTAGATGAATGCTACAAAAAAAAGATTAAAAGTGTGACAGTTTTGACAAATCAAGAAGTCTTGTTCTATCACTAATTCTATGGCAAATCACAAGTAAAGTTGTACAGAAATCCCAAGAGTCAAGCTTAGATAACCTTAATGTATGTAACAGTGCGGTTGATCTTTTCTTTTTTATTCATTTACAAAAAAAAAAAATAATGAAAAAATAAAATCCAGCAAAATAAAATGATCAGGGGCTCATTTTGTGCATGTGGAGTAGTCAAACATACTCTCTATATAAAGTAGAAATTGGCATTGAATCTCAACAAAGCCATATGACACAATGTAAATGGAAAATGCAAAAAATCAGAAACCGTAAAGTGATTATAGACATTACTGCCTTTGTTACTGTCAACTGTTTTAGTGACTGGATTGTTCAGTAAAGGAATTTGAATAGTTGTAATGTACTTTATCACAGGGAACCAGAGCCTATTATAATATGCATAGTAGAAAACACATCAAACCTCAAAGGGACAATAATTTGTTTTTGATACAAAGAACATATAACAAGTTCATATTCTCATATTGTTTACTACAAAATGGTATATATTGATATTGGTATTTTTTAAATGAGTCAAAAAATATGAACAGGCTATTTTTTTAGACAAACATTTTTGTTAAACAGAGTTTGGAACAGGTGCAGGCTATGTACATGGAATAAGTATCACCACAGAATTGCTAGCATCACATATTTCATTATAGTTTAACTTCATAAAGTCAATCTTTTCAAGTCACACCTGCATGATTAAGATTAATTTACTAATTTTTATGTAAAGCCAGGCTCATTAAGCTAATCTCATAATATGCTAATCATTTGTACCTGCTTTGGAGTGCTTGATGGAAATACTGTAGTAATGCCAGTTCACTTACATTTGCACACTAATTCTTATTTGCCAATTTCTTTTTGTATTCCATGCATCAGTTCCCTTCAGCAATATTCTAGACATACAAATATAAACAATTTCCTTTAAAAATGTATCACCAGTTTGAACAAACAGGGATTCCATAGCAAATACGTAATATCAAAATAAATCTAATACTGGTCTACACAGCTTTCAAGAACTAGCACAGATATCAAAAGTTAGAATTATGTGTTTTAGTGTGTTACGCACATGCGCCTGGGAGACAGCTTATGGACGAAATATAATTATCCACCGAGTCAGGGGTTGGGAATGTCCTCTTATCTTTTCTCTCTTTCTCCCTTTGCAGACCAGGGGCCTTATGTATAAACGGTGCGTACGCACAGAAATGTTGCGTAAGAACGTTTCCACGTTCAAATCATGATGTATAAAACCTACACTTGGCGTAAAGCCACGCACTTTTCCACGGTACCTCATACCCTGTCGTACGCAAGTTCTCCGCTCGGTTTTGTAGACTGGCGGCACCCAGCGTCAAAGCAGGGCTACTGTTCCTGTGTGGTTACCCTTTCTTAGATCCACATCCACGACGGCGGCTTTATCAAATACACTGAAATTAACCGCATATCGTTCGTAAATTTAATGCATCTGATTGTAATTAACCTGTAACAATATAATGGTCCACAGAATGGTCAAACTATTCTAAATACCATAACTGCTTTAGCGTTGTTACTTTCACTGCACCTTAAACTTCTTCTTCTGTCATCTGCTCCCGTTAGGGGTTGCCACAGCGGATCATCTTTTTCCATATTACTCGCACTGCACCACTCGGAGTATTTTTATCACTGTATCTGAGTGTGAATCACAGATCTACAGTGATTGGAAAGAGAATTATCGGTATACAGAATCAAGCACACACTGCCTCAGCCATTTGCTATTTGAACTTCTCTCATCCGACCAATGCTTCACAGCCTTTCCTGTTTGGACCTCGCGGTTCACAAACAGTTTCATCCCAAGAACTATACACGCACTCAATCAGCCCATCAAGTGCTCCTTGTAGAACTGTTTGTACTTGCAAGTTACCGTGAGGTAATTGTACTTATGATACAGTTATAATATTGCACAACCTGAGCCACTTTATAAAGCGCGTATTTACATATGATGACGATATCAATTTTAGGATGAAATGCAGCAAAATATGTTGATTATATTACACAGATAAAACTTTAACTACACGGTGCCGCAGCGCTAGCAAGCTTGAGCTTCGTTCACGGTTTGTTCCTGCCTCGCGCTGTTTTCATGCTGTGGCTGGCGCGACACTGGAAGGATAGATGGATAGAATAATTAAACATTACGAAGACATTTCGATGTTCCTTAAAAGTTTTGAAGAATCGGCGTTCTAAGCTTACAGATGGCTTAATGTCTATTACAGAGCTGATTGTGTGGCGATTGGGTAAGGACAAGTAAGGACAGGAATTGGGGGTTAGTACGTTTGAAAAAGACAGTACAGTAATCCCTCCTCCATCGTGGGGGTTGCGTTCCAGAGCCACCTGCGAAATAAGAAAATCCGCGAAGTAGAAACCATATGTTTATATGGTTATTTTTATATTGTCATGCTTGGGTCACAGATTTGCACAGAAACACAGGAGGTTGTAGAGAGACAGGAACGTTATTCAAACACTGCAAACAAACATTTGTCTCTTTTTCAAAAGTTTAAACTGTGCTCCATGACAAGACAGAGATGACAGTTCTGTCTCACAATTAAAAGAATGCAAACATATCTTCATCTTCAAAGGAGTGCGTGTCAGGAGCACAGGCTGTCAGAAACAGAGAGCAAAGCAAACAAATCAATAGGGCTGTTTGGCTTAAGTATGCGAAGCACCGCGGCACAAAGCTGTTGAAGGCGGCAGCTCACACCCCCTCCGTCAGGAGCAGGGAGAGAGAGAGAGAGAGACAGATAAAAACAAAGAGTGAAAAATCAATACGTGCCCTTTGAGCTTTTAAGTATATGAAGCTCCGTGCAGCATGTCGCTTCACTAAGCAGCTGCACACAGAAGGTAGCAACATGAAGATAATCTTTCAGCATTTTTAGACGAGCGTCCGTATCGTCTAGGTGTGCGAACAGACCCCCTGCTCACACCCCCTACGTCAGGATCAGAGAAAGTCAGCGCAAGAGACACAGAGAAAAGTAAGTTGGGTAGCTTCTCAGCCATCTGCCAATAGCGTCCCTTGTATGAAATCAACTGGGCAAACCAACTGAGGAAGCATGTACCAGAAATTAAAAGACCCATTGTCCTCAGAAATCCGCGAACCAGCAAAAAATCCGCGATATATATTTAAATATGCTTACATATAAAATCCGCGATAGAGTGAAGCCGCAAAAGGCGAAGCGCGATATAGCGAGGGATCACTGTACTTCTGTAATAAAGCATTAAATTGAAGGTCGCGCTTGGCGCAGCAAACATCTTGCTGTAAGACATGAACAATCACTGCGCCACCGTGTTCCCATGTTTAACAACATGCTTTAACTCATATCATCATGAAAATGATATCACGTATACTTCTCAGTATTTTAATTACTCAGAGAGCTGTAATATTACGAACGTAATGGATTCTGTGTCCTGTCGGAGGAAGAGCACATAGTGATTCAGGCACATAGAGCACATATAAGATCAAATACAAAACAAAGCATTTAACGTGCTACTTTAGTTACGATGGGATTTGAGAAACTAGCAAATTAAACGATTTTAAGATGAAGTTTATGATGTTCTACTTTAATGACAAAATAAACTACGTGATTAAAGTGGAAATTTCGAGATTAAAGTTGACATTTTGTGCTTTTTTCACACTGTGTGTCTTTTTTTTCACTGTACCCTAATAAGCTTTCATATGACACTCAGACGGTGGGCTACGAGTCGCCTTTTCACGCCGACTTTAATATGTGACTTTTTTATTTCGGGCACTGTGCGACTTTGTGAACTTGAGCTTTTGAGTTTCTCCGACACGTTATGTCACTCGATCAACTTCCTTTTGTTGCTTATATAACTGTTTAAACCAACAAATAGTACGTTTTTCTTTGTCTCCCTTTGGTATTCGCTGAAATTCTTCTATTTTTCAACGTACTTTTGCCATTGCCTTTTCACAGAGTGCTGGGCTTAAGGGCTATTTATATTGATTTGCATATTCAAAGAGGCGTAATTGTGGGAGGAGTTGGGGCGGGACAGCAAGTGCGTGCACGTGCGTTTATTTCCACGCTGAGCGGGATTTATGTAGCGGAAGAACGCGGGAGTTGGCGAACGCACAGATTCCTGCATCTGGATTTTTCTGTGCGTAAGCACATTTCGGCTTTTTTGCTTACGTCATGTTAAAGTGCATTATGCTTGAGGCCCCAGGTGTTTGACAGCCCTACCATCACTGACATCATCTCCGGTGTCTGTCCTTCAGGACCCACCCCTTCCTACCATCTTCGCAAAACTGGCAACCCAGTTACATACTGGGTTCTGTTTGAACATTTGTCTTTAAAGACACTATTGCAGCTAATTGCCTGTTTACAAATTTCAAACTGTCAAATTATATGGGGTTATCAAGGTGGTACCCCAAATCTGTATGTGTGTTTTTTTATGTCATTTTAAAAGTGATATAATGCATATCGTAGTAAAGATAACCTCAAGTAACTTTTAAGGTTTGCCATAAAAATATGTGACCTTCAGGGTTTAAAATAATAATCCAAATTAAAGTCTGCTAGATTTTAACTGAATTTTGCATTAGAAGTAATCTAAACAGATACAGGCCTTCCTTTAGGCAGCAGAGTATTTACAGATAAAGTAAAAAGATTGCATATATAGAAAAAATAAAGAAAACTTAATGTAATGATCTTTCGCAAGGGTTCAAATAGTTTACAATTAAAATACAATATTTGTCTAGACAGTGAATGAACGGACAAATTAAATATCATTAATTGTTTGCCTCCTATGAATAATAAGGCAGTGTGGACTGCATAAACAAAATCGTGATTTACGTCATGAACAGATTAAGGAACTTGCCTGGGAATCATATGCTTTGAATTTGAAAGCTACATGTTGTGCCATAAAGACAAATGAACATCCTGTATAATACATTTTATTCAACTTAAAATACTCTCCTCATATACTGTAGGTTTCACTTGAGTAATATGGCTTCACGCTGATGTGACTGGTTTTATAGCTACATTTGTATATAATACTAGCCATGTGCGCCCAACTATGTTGCACGTGTTTAAGTTGTCTGTGAAGGGCTCCCTGTTTAAACACGGCTGCCAGTCGTGAACTGGGCCCTTCGTCGCACAGCATTATGATTTTTTATAAGGGAAACAAAATTACAAAACAAAACCCTTGGACATTGATTCGATAGGAACGGCCTACTCGGAATCACTGTCCGAATAGTAATTATGTGGTGGTGGAGGAGCATTTCTGCTTCTCTCCGTTCACAGTCCGTCTCGTTTTCATGACACTGTCATTTCCTCTCATGATCTCTTCTCAACCTTTCTCTAATCTCGCAGGTTGCTTTGTGGCAATTCAAAGAGTAAGGAAGAACCAATGCTTCTTTCTTGAAATGCCGACTGATGGAAAATCACAGAAGTGTGCCCGACTTATATACTCTGACTGCCGACTCCAAGAAGTGGGTGAACATTCGATTTGGACGAAGTGCTGCCAACGACGGTCGATAGAACCACAAAAAATCACAGTCTCGACAACGAAGCAGGTGTCGACGCCAGATCTAAACACAAAGCACGGTGTCGACGCCAGATCTAAACACAAAGAGTGCTATCAACAGTGTTTGTAAACAAAGTAACAACCAAGGTGTCGTGTATTCAGCCAGTACAAACAGAACGTAGTCTCCTTTAGTTCAATCCTCTTTTATCACCACACTCCAGCCTCATCAAATGATCCTCCCCCTCACTTCCTCTCCTCCTCCATCACTACTGCCCTCTACTGAACACACCAGGAACACCACACAAGGCAGTGAATTCGCGGACAAACAAAGATCAAGATCTAAATAAAGATTATATATAGAGATGATGGAACAACATTTCTTCAATAGGTAATTTCTGCAAGGGCAGTCTCCAGGAGCCCTGCCATGTCTCATCATATATATTTATATCATTTAAACTGTACTCAAAATGGTATATAACTCCTTCATGTTGTGTCATGCAAAACATCCACAAAAAATTATAACTCAGGCTAACATTTATTTTAAACTAGACATAACAGCATAATAAAAGTAAGAGTTAAGTCTATTGGTTTGTTTTGATTTCTAACATTCTGATTTTTAGCCTCGTGATCAGCCAATCACAAAAAATTTTCACTTCCTTTTCTGTTTAATTCAATACCAGCTTTACCCAGTGCTTTCACTGTAAGAATCTTCACTTATATTGACAGATATAGGCTAGGTTTGACATTTTTTGATAATAAATGCAATGGGTGTTTTTCTGATGCACGTTTATTTTAAACATTAAAGAATCAAAAAATGAATGTTTCAAGCACTGAGATATTTATATTAAATATTAACACAACATATACTAACACACAAAAACACAATGTCACTCAAAATAAAATCATTTTTAATTTATCCTTTGTAACGATCACAGGACAAAACATGATATTTAGTATAATAGAAAGTTTCTAAACGTGTGGTGGAAATCATAACCAGCTGAGTCAGTCCATTTCTCCCACTAATTTATGAAGATGTGGAAACAAAAAAAGATGTAATTGAACAAAATGTATGTGTGTATAGAAAATAGGACAGAGTGATGAAACTTGTTTGTGTTTGGCGTGCGTGACAAAAAGCATGTATACTTTCTGGAAGTTTCTTTTGATGATGTGTGTGACAAGAAAATATACCTTTAGGGTAATGACTTTACAAAAACTGGAAAAGTACAATGAGTCAGGATGCTATTTTTTGCTTACATGGTCAACGATCAGGAGATTAGAAAGGTATAAAAGAACAAGGACATCTGCGCTCGAGGCAGATGAAGTGCGGTGTCCTAGGACTGTGTTTCTCTGACATTTTACCCTTGCTTGGTATGTATTAATAAAAGGTTTTGACTAATTTTAATTTTCTTCTCTGTCTTCAGTCACAAAAATCGTCCACAGTTTTGGCGCCCAACGTGGGGCCAGAGACGGCCGGTCGACTCCTCCAGCGAGACCATTTCAGTGATCCGTCTTACCAGCGGACTGCCGTTAACTTGAGATATCCGGCAGCAGAGCATGCAGCTCCGGCAAAAGTTAGGACTGCCCTGTCCTGAAACAGTTCTTGCGTGAGGAGCCCCTGGTCTCCTCTTTGCTACATCCACGGTGACTGAACGGATTTCCAGACAGAGCTTGCACATTTCCAGGCTGGGGTAAGCACCGGGGGATTTCCGAATATTTTTTATTTTCTAAATAACGGGAGGGCGAGTTTCCTGTTGACCGTCTAGTCATACTCATATCTCAACGGGTTGCTTAAGGTGATGGAGACTTGACCCAAGCAGTTTGACGCATACGAAAGGTCTGACGAAAGGATACTGGCCTCACCCATATCCTAGACTCGGCTGGACGTATTGATGTAGTATTCTGCTGAACCGAATCGGACACGAAGTCACCTGAGCTGGAACCCGGGGATGTGAGCGGACAGGCTAACGGGACGAGTAACGGGGTGGTATGGAAATATAAACCGAAAAGAGCACAGATTGCAGGATTGCTGTTAGGAAGGAATAAATAAATCTACATACGGAAGAAGCAACAAAACCGTGTTCTCCTGGGAACTGGATCAGTTGATAGTTAGGTGTCTCCCCTTGGAACTAAGAAGGGAACAGTTTAGGTTTAGTGAGTGGCACACTTAATGCCTTGCTGATTCATACGTACAAGGGATTAGGCGAATCAGTATATAGTTGGAAAATTAAATACAGAACCCGGGAGGGCAGGGGAACAAAATGGGAACTTATAACAGTAAGCCTGTTAATCGCCGCACAGGGGGATCAAAATCATTAGTGCTGGAGGGATTATTTTCGGAGGATCAACAGACGCCCCGTAAAAAATGGGTCTCCTAGAAAATTTATAGAAAAGAAGACAGGTTTAGATTTATCCTATTATTTTTTTCCCCTCCTCAGAACCGACCTCAGACACCTCTATTATCCCCTCCTCTATTCCCCATTCCGACTGTCCCCCCCTGCACTACAACTAGCAGAAGTTTCCCCTGATGATTCCCCAGGCACAGACTCACCCTGTACTAGACAAACCCCCGTCTCCAAATGCACTCGAAGTCAAACCTCCAGTCACAAACCAGCTCCAATTTTTTTTTTCTCTTCTGATCTTCCACATTCACTTACTTGCCCTTTAATAGAAGTTCCCAATCCCCATTATAACCCTGCCCATCCAGCTGGACCCCAAAATCCCACAACAGTTATGATAAATCGGAATTGGGACATCCAAGAACAAAAAGATGTCGTGAATGCACTTCCAGATCCCAAGGAAGTAGGAGGACTAAAATTTGTTGAACAACTTGATCAGTTAGATAGCATGTATAAGCCTAATGCTGCTGAATGGACCCAGGTACTTCGTCGAAAGTTTGGGACCACATGGGCCACTGTTAGCAGGGGTGTCCGCAATGACATTCCATGGGTATGGAATCCAGCTATAACTCGAGGACAGGGGATAGGTGGAGAAGGCGAATTTAACCCACAATGGGAGGCGTTGAGACAAAATATTGCAGAAACATATAAAAAAGGAACGGACTGGTCCCTTATTTCTGCTGCAAAACAAAAGAGAGACGAGACGGTTGATGAATGGGCACATAGGATTCAAGACCTGATGGCTAATCACTCGGGCTTGGGAAATGCTGATGACCGCACCCGAGCTGCAGTTCCACCTTTTGTTTCCGGCTTGCGCCTTGATATACAAAACAAAGTCCGCACTTCCTGTATTGAGTGGGAAAGTGCCACGTTTGATGAAGTCAAACGACATGCTGAACAGGCCGAATCGGACTCTCATGCCAAATTATTGGTAGCACAGATGAACTATTATACCAGGAATGCTCCTGACCAAGGTCGAGGATATGGCTTTAGAGGAAGGGGACGAGGACGAGGAAGAGGACGAGGTGGTTTTAGAGCTCCTCCTGTTGACCACACTAAGAATCCTTTTATTCCCTCTCCCTTTAATCCCAATGTTAATTCCTACTCTTGTTACGCCTGTGGTGAAACTGGACATTTTCGTCGGGAGTGCCCTCACAGACAGCAACAGCCCCCACCTCCCCTTATTCCACCTGACACCCCTGACTAACAATACTGGCCATAGGAAAACGCTGGGACCTCCAGCCACTCTTTTCAACTACCTTTGCTCACTCATAATTCAGAGACTGATCCTTTACTGACATTGTTCGTTGATGGCACTAAGACTGTTTTCTTAATCGACACTGGTGCCACTCGCTTGCTGGCAAAGGTCCCTACCTCGAACAAAACTGTTACTGTGCTTACTGCTTCTGGACAACCTCATCTTCTTCAAGTATCAAAACCTCTTCAAGTCCAGTCACGTCCTGGCGGACATACCTTACTGCATCGTTTTCTTTTGAATCAGCTTTATTTTTTCTGTTCAACCCCCAAGTTGTTGTGTCAAATTACCCCTTATCCCAAACCCTCTTTTGCAGCATGGACTTTAGATATTTCCCCACACATCATTCTCCTCAAAGCCCTACACTCTTTTTCCCCTTGTCTTTTTCCCAATTTACAGGCCCCTGACATTTTACACTGTACTGCCCAATACTTCCCTATAGAAGTAGACACCACCTGGCTAAAATCTTTCCTTACTTCTGGTACTTGCCCCGAAACCCTTCATATCTACTGTGTTTTTATTTCATCCACAAAGGCTGCTGCTTCTGTTCATCTTACATGCTCACAGCACATATATTATCTTGGCGGCATAGTGCCTCATGTTTCCTTAGCTAAATCACACACTGTTAATGGGAGAAAATAGGGCCATGGGTGGAAAAATGCCTTGAAAGAACAGACTGGTTACAAGTTACTCCAGGTATTTTTGATACTCCTGACCATTTAATAACTAAAGTAGTGTTTCAAAGGATAGCCCACTGTGAGCCTCTGGTGATCCACCCGAAATCCTCCTTCCGCCCGCACCGTGCCCAATATCCTTTGTCTCCCGAAGCAGAGGCTGGCATCTCCGCCGTACATCCCGATCTCGTCAAACGCGGGTACCGCCGATGGACATGGACCGTCATGCCTCAGGGATGCAGAGAAGCCCTTTGTGTTTCTGGTTAAGCTCTTGCCCAAAAATTTGGACGGCGTCTGGCCGGAAGTAGTAAATTTAAACGGCGTTTGGCCGGAAAACAGTATGTAGATGGAAATCGCGACGGAAGAAAATTGTACAATAGACACCCAGAAATTGTTGCTGTTTCTGTGGGAAAATGGCCATAAAGTTTCTAAGGTTAAGCTGCAGCTAAACAAAACAACAGGTTATGTCTGTTTTAGGTATTCTGGGCTACTACAGACAGTGGGTTCTAAATTTTATTGAAAGAGCACAGCCGTTGCAACAACTGGCTGAGAAGGCTCTGTAACCTCAAAGCTACTCTTTTATCTGCGCCCGCGCTAGGTTTGCCTGATCATTCTCGTCCATTCACTTTGTTCGTGGACGAAAAGCAGGGATTTATGAATTCAGTACTGATGCAACAACATGGAGATAAACGAAGACCGGTGACTTATTTTTTCTAAAACAAAACTGGATCCAGTGGCCGCAGCATTTCCTCCGTGTCTTCGTGCTGTGGCTGCAACAACAGAAGCTGTATTAGCAAGCACGGATGTAGTTCTCATGAAATTTCTTCTGTCCTTTTCTTTTTTCTTGTGACGTGTGTATTGAGTTAAGAGTCCATTTGTTTCTGTTTCCTTTGCTGCATTGTTTCCAAATATAGTGTAAATATAGAATAATACTGGGGTGAAGTGTGTTGAAAATGCTTTGGGTGATTTTGTGTGTTATAGAGTGTATTAAAGGGATCCCTATGAGTATCAGAATGTACTCTGTACTTTGTCAAATGCTACAATTGAAAAATGGAGCGCCCTTAACCAGTTACGCAGTGGTCCAAGGGGACCGCCTGCTGGAAGCAAATCAAATTTCATAAAGCTAAGTGCACAAAACAGCTGAACTCGTAGCACTCACTCAAGCATGTCAGCTGTCCGAAGGGAAGATCGTAACAATTTATACAGATTCTAGGTATGCTTTTGGAGTCTGCCATGATCATGGAACATTATGGAAACTAAGGGAATTTAAGACCAGTCCTGGAGAGCTCTAACTAAAAAACTGAAAAAGATAATTATCGATTTGTGTAATTGGTTTAGCGCAAATGAATTGTCTCCACTTTTGTTTAAGGCTTGTAAATATACAAAAGTATTTTTCCTTTTAAACCCTGATCAAGTTTGAAGGGAAAATGCTCTTTTAATAATATTACATGAGAAGGGAGACAAGTTTTTTGGCGATAAGCGGAATGTGTCTAATTGTGATATGAATGTGTGTGTCTAATTGTGATATGAATGTGTGTGTCTAATTGTGATATGAATGGAAGTTATGTATTTTAGGTACTGTAAAGGAAGAGCATGGTGACGCAGTGGTCAGCACACTTGATACGAATAAAGGTTCAAGCACGTATGTTTTCCTTGTTAATAATAAGCATGAAGGAAAAGACGCGTTTAAGTATGTTGCATAAATAACCTTTAAGCACAACTTAAGACCAGTACTGGCAAACCCATCCAACATCAGAAATTGATCGAATCCCTTTTAGAAGTTATAACCAAACCATCGGAGCTAGCGATTGTTAAATGTCAAGCTCACACAGGAAAACAGGATCCTGCTAGCAAAGGGAATGAATTAGCTGACCACTTTGCTAAAGAGGCTGCATATAATAACACACCAATTTCTTTATTCCAACAGAGAAATGACCAGGACCCTGATAATCAAATTATTTCTTTACAGAATGCAGCCACGGATATCGAAAGGAGAAAATGGTCCAAAGAAGGGTCCCTCTCTGATGGAGTCTGGACTCATAAACACACTAACAAACCTTTTCTCCCAATGATTTTCTCTCTAGTCTTGCAGGTTTGCGAACCTCGTTGAAGGAAATCCACCAGCAGGTTGATCAAGCCTGGAGGACCAGCCCCCTTTCCAAGGATTTACCAATTCCTTTGGGCACCTGGATCCTGGTTCGAGATACTCGGAGGAAACACTGGCATCAGCCTAGGTGGAGAGGATCATTCCAAATTCTTCTATCCACACCACACGCCGTGAAAGTTGAAGGACTGCCTGCCTGGATTCACGCCTCACATTGCAAGAGATGGCACCCTTGATTGCTGTGCTACTATGTTTTTCTTTTCCCTTGTCTACTGCCCTGGTCACCTTGACTTTCCCGTTGGGAATCACCACATCAGTGCAGTTTGATTTCTACTCTATTATCAACTGTGGGACTGGTCGACAAGCCCAGTGGACCGGATCTGACAAAATACGTGTGTATGAGGGGAAGTGACTGCGACAACTGGCAATGGGTTTTTGCCAACACTGGAACTGAGGACTGGGGTTATCAACCTTTTGAGGCCCAAAAATACGGTTTGAAAAATCGGTTTTCTATCATAAAAGGACATGCCTCTCATTGTATGTGCTGACAACCATTGTAACTCAGGTATTTATGTATTAGGGGTATATGTATCTGGAACAGACCCTTTAGGGAGATTTCTAATTAAGATTGACAATCCTGTTACTAACACCCCTCATTCTCTGGCACACACACCCATCTCCCCAACTTTTGGTTCAGATTTTTCTCCTGTTAAGATTATGAATATTTCCACCCTTTCATCCACTTTTTCAGTAGAAACTGGTTATGGGGATCAGAATAGATGGTTACAGTGGGTTCTCTATTCAGCTAAGCAAGTTAATCGTTCTCATTGTTATGCGTGCGCTGCAGCCCGTCCTCATTTAGCTACAGTCCCTTTCCCATTATCTAACATTTCTGACCCCGTGGGGTTGCCCTGCCTTCTGTATTTATTCACTACTTCCAAGAAACCCCTCTCTAGTTCAAAGTGTTCTAATCTATCTATTCTTTTCTCCCCCACCCGTCACATGGATACCCCTATGTTTCTAACTCACGAAGGAAATTATACATGTTTCAAATCTAATGGAGCGACATGGGTAGGAGATTTACCATTTTCTTTCTGTTCTCAAACTTTTCAGGTTACCTTTTCTCTGAACACCGTTCTGTCTTCCTTTCTTCTCTCCCAAACCACTCCTAGATCAGATATTTGGTGGATGTGTCGTAGGTCCAAATTATTTGCCACCTTTCCCCCTAATTGGTCTGGTACCTGTGCTCCAATCCAATTAGTTATGCCTTTTAGACTTCTATGCCTTTTAGACTTCTATCCTTACCTCCCTCTCCTTACATGGCCCTGGAGTATACATAGATGCTATTGGAGTCCCTAGGGATGTCCCAGACAGATTTAAAGCTAGGAATCAAGTCGCAGCCGGTTTTGAATCTATCATACCCCAAATTACTATTAATAAGAATGTAGACTGGATTAATTATCTTTATTATAACCAGCAACGTTTCCTTAACTTCACCAAAGACGCTATTGAAGGCATACATGAACAGCTTGATCGTACTTCTCTGATGACTTGGCAAAATCGTCTAGCCTTGGAAATGTTACTTGCCGAAAAGGGAGGTGTCTGTGCTATGTTTGGTGATGCTTGTTGTACATATATTCCAAATAATACCGCGCCAGATGGATCAATAACTCGTGCATTGGCAGGCCTCACTGCTCTCTCTAAAGAACTTTCCACTAATTCTGGCATTACAAATCCCTGGGATCAGTGGTTTACATCCTCCTTCGGATCCTGGGGACAATAGATAAGATCTGTTTTCATTTCTTTGGTTGTGACATTTTGTCTCCTCCTCCTGGTTGGTTGTTGTATTATCCCTTTGTTTCGCTATATAATATCTAAGTACTTTACCGCCTCTATGGAAAGGGCATATGTGCTACATGATGAGCGCATGTCTCGTATAGCTTCTTCCATTTTCTCTCCCCTTTCCCTTTCATCAACCATTTCAAAATAGAATTTATAGGCCCACATCATTTTTGTTCAAAAAGGGAGGAGTGTGGAAACAAAAAAAGATGTAATTGAACAAAATGTATGTGTGTATAGAAAATAGGACAGAGTGATGAAACTTGTTTGTGTTTGGCGTGCGTGACAAAAAGCATGTATACTTTCTGGAAGTTTCTTTTGATGATGTGTGTGACAAGAAAATATACCTTTAGGGTAATGACTTTACAAAAACTGGAAAAGTACAATGAGTCAGGATGCTATTTTTTGCTTACATGGTCAACGATCAGGAGATTAGAAAGGTATAAAAGAACAAGGACATCTGCGCTCGAGGCAGATGAAGTGCGGTGTCCTAGGACTGTGTTTTTTTTGACATTTTACCCTTGCTTGGTATGTATTAATAAAAGGTTTTGACTAATTTTAATTTTCTTCTCTGTCTTCAGTCACAAAAATCGTCCACAAAGAGTATAGTGCAGATAAAAAAAATACATTATTTCAATGTTAATCAATCTGCTCAGCCCAACTCTAAATCACAATTTTTCTTTCATTGTTGTCATACATTTTCAATTAAAGGCTTATGGAATGTCGGGCATCAGTCAAACTCTTAACATACTCACTCACATACCTACACTCACTCATAATTTGCGCACTTACTTATACACCTACACTTTCTCATATTTGGTCAATTTATTTTCAATAATCAACCAACATGGCATGACTTTGTGTCAGGAACAGCATAACGTATGAAATACAAATCGAAGGAGGTTATGCTGAAGCTTCATAATGCACTGGTAAAGCCTCATCTGGCATACTGCGCAGTTTTGGTCGCCAGGCTACAAAAAAGACATAGAAGCACTAGAAAATATCCAGAGAAGAACAACTAGGCTGATTCAAGGACTGTGGGGAATTAGTTATGAGTAAATATTAAAAGAACTAAGCCTTTTAAGTTTAAGCAAAAGGAGATTAAGAGGTGACATGGGAAGTAGCACAGTGAATCGTGATGGTTACTTTATAACAGCTTCAACAAGAACATGGAGACACCGTTGGAAACTCGATAAGGGTAAATTTTTCTCAAACATTTGTAAATTTTTCTTCACACAGAGAACCATAGACACATATAATAAGTTGCCAAGTAGTGTGGTACACAATTGGACTTTAAGGACCTTCAAAGCTAGACTTGATGTCATTTTGGAAGATTTAGGAGGATAGGAGAGGCAAGTTTTGTTGGCCTGAATGGCCTACTCCTGTTCAGATAGTTCTAATCCATATTACTAACCGAGAATGGTAAACCGGAAGGCACAGACCCAGGTACACAGCGATGGATGCAGGAGACATAGTGCGCAGGCGCCTACAGCGCACAACTCATAAACCGCAAGCGAAGTCTGATCCACCGTGAATGAAGGAGTCATGGCCCAAAAACGAAAGAGTTCAACTAACATGAATGAGAAATGAAGCAACAACGCGCCCATAGCTAACGACTAACGACACAGCCACACAAAAAAGAGGATTCTGCGCTGCACCCCAGAGTCAAACGGAAGAGGCTAAGGGAGGCCCCACAGGTTCACAAAGATAGTACAGAAGGCGCGGGAAAGTACGAAAGGCGCAGGCGCCTACAACGCGCATCTGAACTAAACGCCCACACTACACAGCATGGTCCACGCGCTTCTAACACACCGCAAGTATTAACACGAGATAGTACAGAACCCACACAGATCCGGACTCCACAACATATGTGAATCACATTACAGTGATACAATATTAAGCACTTTACACATGGACAACTGTATGTGGCCCTCTCAAGAGAGTACAGAACCCTACACGTCCACACTACAAAGCATAGTCAAACCCGACATAGTACGGAAGGTGCAAGCGCCTACAACGCGCTTCGAAAGCACTGCAGGCAACAACCCAAGATAGTACAGAAGCCCCAAAGATCCGGACTCCACAGCATATGTGAATCACATTACAGTAATACCATACTATAAGTACTCACAGAGAACACAAACAGAGGAGGCTTCGACGTCCCGCCCCACAGTCAAACCAGACAAAGTACGGAGTCCCCAAACGTCCACAAAACAAAGCATAGTCAAACCCGACATAGTACGGAAGGTGCAAGCGCCTACAACGCACTTCGAAAGCACCGCAGGCAACAACCCAAGATAGTACAGAAGCCCCAAAGATCCGGACTCCACAGCATATGTGAATCACATTACAGTAATACCATACTATAAGTACTCACAGAGAACACAAACAGAGGAGGCTTCGACGTCCCGCCCCACAGTCAAACCAGACTAAGTACGGAGTCCCCAAACGTCCACAAAACAAAGCATAGTCAAACCCGAGATAGTACAGAGGGCGCATGCACAGATACGTGGGCGCCTACAACGCACGTCTGAAACCGCGGAAGCAAAACTGTCTCGGCTCCAAAACCAAACAGCTCGACTAACGGAACTACAAAAGCGAGCCCGCATGGACAAATACAATGAACATAGAATCAACGAACGCAGGCGCCTATAGCGCGCGTCTGAAATGCAGCAAGCAAAGCAGGCACGGCTCCAAAAACAAAGAGCTCGACTAACGGGGCTACAAAAACAAGCCCGCCTGGATAAAACAAATGAACGCAGGCACCTACAACGCGCTTCTCAAACAACGCAACCAAATGAGTCACGGCTCCAAAACTAAACATCTCAACTTGCGGACATACAGAAGCAAGCCCGCTTGAATACAATTAATGAACGTAGGCGCCTACAACGCGCCTCTCAAACAGCGGAGTCAATAGATAAACGGCAAAGAAAGGAACGACAGACGGCCGCTAAACAGTTCCGCCAATTAGCTGACAACGCATTCTGTAATGAGTCCACTATTAGTGAACATTCATTAGGATTAATGAATATACGTCCTTTGTTCATCATCTACACCTTTACACTCCAATATATCTCATACATTCATCAATGTATTTCGGGTTACCCAACACCGGGGGTAGGCGAGCGAAGCAAGCAGGGGGCGGAGCCCCCTTGTGTTCTAATGTTCTAAACTTTCAGGGCAGCAGTGCTAGTAAAGGCTGCATTACCCTCCTGCTTAATAATGATCAATTCTTGTTATTAAATACAGTACTTGCCGACTTCTCCATGTTATTACATTTGCTAGATACAGCATTTTGGCAGAACAGACTGAAAATACATTGGAAATGTCAGCAACCTTCTTAAAAACATTGTAATGTATTCATTTAAAACGATGGCTTTGCTACAAAGAATTAAAGTATCTTAAAAAGCATGGCAAGAGCATTAAGTATGAGGCTGCAACCCATTCTTTGTGGTAAAGTGCAAGGTGTGGTCTGTGGAAATGCACAATAAATATGGAGTGTTTGGGCTTCATGTTGGTGCAGGAACTGGCTGGCCAAGAATTCACTAGTGGATGTGTGCGGAAGCCAATATCCTTGTTAGTGCTCCAGGGTTCAGGGTCACAGCATCTGCACTGGGATCAAGTATAAAAAATGGAGCCTGAGCAGAAAACAGGGAAATAAGAAACGAGTAGAAACAGACGTGAGAAAGATGAAGAAACAGAGAGGCAAAGATTGGAGGTTTAAACAAAAGTAAAGGAAGGGTAGCAGTGTCAGAATCATGGTAGAATCTGTGCTGATGAGAAATGAAAGGATGGAGGCAAATTGTCGGAAAGGTGTCATTAGGAGAGCGCAGAGCCGACGTTTCAAGGGGGAGATAACTTTGCTGAGCCATGAGAAAGTGGGGACAATTTTGAAGACTCTTAGGGAAGGCATAGGGATAACAGAATCAAGCTCAGCGCAGCACCCTGTTGAATGTACAGGTAAGTGCCAGGGATCCAATCCATATTTTCAAGGATGAATGCACTTGTTAGCAGGCACTTCTGCCAGCTAAGAAGACCTGTTCAGGTGAGTGACAGGGATGCAGTTTTTGGAGTGAATCACCGAGGCTTATTGTTTAACATGAAGGATTCTGCCAGTGATTTTTAAATTTTGTTTTATGGATGCATTATCTGTCTTTATGGATTATTTATTCACTTATTTATTTATTTAATGGATGGCGCACTGCACTAGTTGCACCCCTTTTTTTGGACAATAAAAAGCACAAAACACTTTGCACTGTCTCTTGCTGGTTATGTGCCCTCATTGCCAAGCTCATCCTCAGTTCATGACAATCAACGATCCTGGATTCAAGGAGTGATGACAGCTGCAGCTCCTTCTGTGATTGTCACACACAGTCATATTTCCACATATAAACTTGAAGAGCTGGGTGGGAGTGTTGTGGGTTATCCCCTTTGGGGTTTTGTGAGTATCTTATATATTTAGTGTAGCATTGTTTGGTGCTATATTGTATATGACGGAGAAAAACATCAGGGGCCTCATGTATAACGCCGTGCGTAGAACTCACACTATAACATGGCGTAAGCACAAAAGCGGGATTGTGCGTACGCACAGAAAAATCCAGATGCAGGAATCTGTGCGCACGCATACTTTCACGTTCTTCCACTACATAAATCCCGATTTGCGTGAAAAGTAACGCACATGCACGCGCCTTCTGTCCCGCCCCAACTCCTCCCAGAATTACGCCTCTTTGAATATGCAAATCAATATAAATAGCCTTCTGTGAAAAGACAATGGGAAAAGCACAGGGGAAAATATAAGAATTTCAGCGAATACCAAGTGGAGGCAAAGGAAAAACGTACTATTTGTTGGTTTAAACAGTGGTATAATCAACAAAAGAAAGTTGATCGAGTGACAGAGTGTCGGAAAAACTCGAAAGATCAAATTCACAAAGTCGCACAGTGCCCGAAATCACATATCAAAGTCGCTGTGAAAAGGCGAGTTGTAGCCCACCGTCTGAGTGTCATATGAAAGCGTATTAGGGTACAAACAAAAAACATAGGCACACAGTGGGAAAAAAGCACAAAATGTCAACTTTAATCTCGAAATTTCTTAAAATCGTTTATTTTACTAGTTTCTCAAGTAGCATGTTAAATGCTTTTTTCTGTGTTTGATCTTCTATGTGCTCTATGTGTGTGAATCACTACGTGCTTCTGTTCTTTCTCTTTCTCCGACAGGACACAGAATGCATTACATTCGAGATATTACAGCTCTCTGAATAATTAAAATACTGAGATGTATACGTGATATCATTTTCATGATGATAGGAATGAAAGCATGTTATTAAACATGGGAACACGGTGGCGCAGTGATTGTTCATATCTCATGCAAGAGGCTTGTTGCACCATGTGTGACCTTCGATGAAATAATTTATTACAGAAGTACTGTCTCTTTCAAACGTACTAACCTCCAATTCCTGTCCATACTTTTCTTTCTCCAATCGCTACACAATCAGCTCTGTAATAGACGTGAAGCCATTTGTATGCTTAGAACGCCGATTCTTCAAAACTTTTAAGGAACATTGAAATATCTTCGTAGTACATGTTTAATTATTCTATTCGTCTATCCTTCCAGTGTCGCGTCAGCACCAGCAAGAATACAGCGCAAGGCAGGAGCTATCCGTGAACTAGCTAGCGCTGCGGCACCGTGTCCTCACATGTTTAATTATTAGCAATACAGATTATTTAAATGAAGTTAAAGTTTTATCTGTATACTATAAGCAACATATTTTCCTGCATTTCATCTTAAAAATGATATTGTCATCATACGCGCTTTATAAAGTAGCGCAGGTTGTGCAATATTATAACTGTAGTGCAAGTTTACAGTGAGGTGATTGAGTGCGTTTATAGTTCTTGGGATGAAACTGTTTCTGAAACGCGAGGTCCGTACAGGAAAGGGTTTGACGCTTTTTGCCGTGGTTGAGGTAGTGTGTACTTGAAACTGTATACCGATAATTCTCTTTCCGATCATCTGCTGCTGTGATTCACACTCAGATACAGTGATATAAATACTCCGAGTGGTGCAGTGAGAGTAATATGGAAAAAGATGATCCGCTGTGGCAACCCCTAACGGGAGCAGATGACAGAAGAAGAAGTTTAAGGTGCAGTGAAAGTAACAACGCTAAAGCAGTTATGGTATTTAGAATAGTTTGACCATTCTGTGGACCATTATATTGTTACAGGTTAATTACAATCAGATGCATTAAATTTACGAACGATATGCGGTTAATTTCAGTGTATTTGATAAAGCCGCCGTCGTGGATGTGGATCTAAGAAAGGGTAACCACACAGGAACAGTAGCACTGCTTTGACACTGGGTGCCGCCAGTCTGCAAAACCGGGCGGATAAATTGCGTACGCCAAGGAATGAGTTACCGTGGAAATGTGCGTGGCTTTACGCCAAGTGTAGGTTTTATACATCATGATTTGAGCGTGGAAAGGTTAGGAAAAGGTGCTTACTACTATTGAACACTTTCATGTTTTTAGCTGTCATATCAACATCAAAATGAGTGATCACACTTGTATGTGACCAGCTAAAATGAATAATTTATCATTTTAAGATCCTAACTTTGTGTTGATAAGTGCATTGCACTTGCTAGAATTACTACAAATCTCTTGTTTTGGTGGCAAAATGGAAACCAAAACTCTTACAAATAAAAACTAGATTAATAATACTTTCTAATTTAAAATATGTTTTCAGAAGAATGTGCATTCTGAAGAATACATTAACTGCCTTCTCAGAACACAAGTGAACACTGCATACCACAACTCCAATACAAGGCTGAATGGCCAGGCATTCTTGAGGAGACAGGTACTGCTTTCCTTGGAAATAAAACACAAGTACAAGTACAGCCCCTATCTGGAACACACCTGTTCCATACAGGGGACCTATGCAGCCACCTACGTAGACGTTTTGCTTTAGCTCTGAGCCACCAGTCTATTTCCAAAAAAGCTTTCTGGTAGTTTTCTATATACCTAGAGTAATTGGTTTTGTCACACTCTATTAATTTATCAGGTACACCCACCTCTAGCGTTGGGATACTTAAGCTCACACCTGTGAATCACACTGACTACTCCCCAAGTTGGAGCAAAGGCCTCTAGCAGCTGGTAACTTACTTTATAACTGTAGGCCCTTCTCATAAATATACTGTATATGTTATACAACCTTGCACAACTGGTTAATCTCTAACTTTGCCATCTCCCGATCATTTTAAGTTTGGCAACACCTTGCCTATCTAAAATTCTGTCAAAATATTTAAAAGTAAAAGTTAATTAAATATGTAACTGCATGTGCATTTAAAGGTGTCAGTATACGTGACAAAGGGTAGTAGACAGTGTGTTCAAATAATCTGTTGCACTCAATAAATAATTTATTACCAATCATAAATGATGTTAAAGTAAATTAAGTACCTTACGTCCCTTCATCACAGTATTCATCAGCTGTGCATGCTGTAAATCAAGAATATTAATCACGAGGGTAAGCATCCTTGCTTCATATCAAATCATATTTCACCAGCTCTTAATTATAAATATTGCTAGATGCTTTATATTACTTAGTAACATACAAGTCATCTTTCAGTTATGTCATTTTTTTCCTACAGTACCATTGCTTCCTTTAGTTGTATTCTATTGAAAGGTTTCTCAAAATTCACAAAGCATTTGAACAACTCCTTCTTAAAATCTAATCTTGTTTAATACAAGTTTATTATAGCTCTCTTATTCTGCAAATTAAAAACTAATACTTTACAGTCATAGATTATCATTGATAAGGCAATTAAACTTAAACAACAAATAACCAACAACAAGATCACAGAGCATACTGTAGTTTTTTTCCTTCAATCAGACAGATATTCACAGAACAGATGGGTCAATTTCCTCTGTTTACCCCATCCTTAACCCTTTAATCACTTTCTCCCCTTCAGCTCAAGTAATCCTTCCTCAGTGAAAGACTTTTTCTCTTTCTGTTTCAAACTTATTTTTTTTAACATATAAACTCTAACATACCAATTTCTTTTTCTTTCTTTCTTTCTTTCTTTCTTTCTTTCTTTCTTTCTTTCTTTCTTTCTTTCTTTCTTTCTTTCTTTCTTTCTATTTCCTGTTAATATTTTTTTATTTTAATATGTTTACAATTTTCCCAGCTTTCTTTCTCTTCCAAATTTGATCATTTATTCCTACAAACGTTTAGTATGTATTTTTAGTACTTTTACCTTTATTTTTGCTACAGTTGTTGGTGAGGTTACTCATATTGTTTTTTTATTGGTTTGCAATTGGGAGCAATTAAGTCATTTTCATTCTCTTTTTCTTTTTAATGAACTGCAATGCAGCACTGTGCTACTGAGACCAAAAGACCTTGTGTAGAGTATCTAGAGGTGTGAGGGCTAAGACACACAATAGCAAATTTTTGTCATAGTCACGTTTTTCATCTGTAGGTCACAAATTCCTTTGCCCAATAGCCATGGGCCCCCAACAGTTTTCTTAATTTTCTTTGAAATCTTTTGAGTTCCTCTCCTCTCCTCTATTGCTAATTGGCATTAAATTCCAGAGCTTTAGGCCATGTCACATTACATGACATTTTATGTGATTTTTAGTCATAGACTTTAATTATATAATCTAAGTGAGTCTGAAGCAGTTGCAGCCTGCTCCCGTGATTGTCAGTCACATAGTTTGACAAACCCAGCGAGCAGGTTTAATTTTGGCTTAAACCATATGGGACAGGCTCAGAGTGTATGAGAGCTGAAATTCAATTAGTGTTCACCTGGAAATACAATGCATATAAATCATACTTACAACATTTAAGAGATGGGAATAAGATTATTTGCAACAACAAAAAAAAATCCTATTTGTGAAATGCTATGATATACTGTTGAAAAAAGGAATGTTGTCTTAATATAAGTAGAGAAGTTGTCATGGGTTTGAATAGATAGATAGATAGATAGATAGATAGATAGATAGATAGATAGATAGATAGATAGATAGATAGATAGATAGATAGATAGATAGATAGATAGATAGATAGATAGATAGATAGATAGATAGATAGATAGATAGATAGATAGATACTTTATTAATCCCAATGGGAATAGTCATTATGTTTAAAAAATAGAAGAATATTAAAGCACATTTAGATGCTGCAATTCCAGCTTGTGATGACCTGCAGTATATAAATAGGGGCTTAATACAAAATGTGAATTTCCTGTAATTATAAACTTATAAGAAGTCAGACTGTAAATTAATGCAAGGATTTTACCAATAACTCTTCTTATCTAGATTCAGTACATATTCTGTATATTAAAGAGAATGACTTTAATTTCATTTAATTTCCCCACCGCCGTAATATAGCATCCTTCTGAGTCTGATACTGTATCATAATTCCTACTCACATCTTCTTATTATAGAGTGAAACAAATGAATAATCCAATCTCTACTTAAAAATTAATTGAACTGAAAGTTTTGCACTCTTATTGCCATTACATACTCTTTCTGTGTTATTCTTTTCATGTTGTTGTTGTGTGAGAGGTACAGTACTGCTTCTGCCTTCTCCTATGTTTATTTCATTTCATTCTTTATTCTATATCTTTTCATCTGGTGTTTTCTACCAAAACGGTTTTTTACATCCTACACTCTGGCTCCTGACAATCACCTTTGGTTAAGTGGCTTTAGAAAATGTATAAATGGGCGGTTGATGTTGCACTACATATAATATATGTTATGTAACATATATATCTTCTTTTAGCTTTTTATCTATAATAATAAAAGGCAAAGCCCTCACTGACTGACTGACTGACTGACTGATTCACTCACTCACTGACTGACTGACTCACTCATCACTAATTCTCCAACTTCCCGTGTAGGTGGAAGGCTGAAATTTGGCAGGCTCATTCCTTACAGCTTACTTACAAAAGTTAGGCAGTTTTCATTTCAAAATTATACGCGTAATGGTCATAACTGGAACCTCTTTTTTGTCCATATACTGTAATGGTAGGCAGCAAGATGGCCGTAGGAGACTGAGTTGCGTGTCGCGTCATCACGCCTCCCACGTAATCACGTGAACTGACTGTGAACTCAGTACGTAGAAAAGAAGGAGGAGCCCCAAAGAGCACAGAAGAAAACATTCATTACACAATTGACAAGGCAGCGAAACAATAAGAAGCGAGTGAGTGACGCATACAAGCATCTTCATAAGACACGAGGTATAAAAAAGCACGGTGTAAACCGTAAGTCTAAATTAACTTTATACAAACGCTCCCGCTGCCGTTTGCAATACCATATTCGCGAGATACAAGTTTAATGAGAAGACACGAGGTATAAAAAAGCACGGTGTAAACCGTAACCTTAACTTTATAGAAACGCTCCCGCTGCCGTTTGCAATGCCATATTCGCGAGATACAAGTTTAATGAGAAGACACGAGGTATAAACGAGAGTTTGCATCACTTTGTAACAGAGTTAAAATTGCTGTAGCGAGAAACTTTTAACTGCCGGGTCTTAGCTAGCATTAAATAAACCCGTGGACATCGCAACATCACACAAGAGAGTGGCTCACGTGAAGTGACTGAACGCAGCAGGAGTGATCACTTCCATAAATCAAACCTGTTCAAAAAACACATTACACAATTGATAAGGTAGGAAAAGAATATGAAACAAGGCACGGTATAAACCGTAACTTTAAGTTTATAGAAACGCTGCCGTTTGCAATACCATATTCGCCCCTGCGAAGCGCGGTGATTTTGCTATATATATTAAACTATTTCAACCATTGTATGATCTGCTTCTCACAACTGAAAGAGGGCACCGTGGCAGAAGTTAGCCGACTTGCTCACCAACCACAAGCGTTACCTGGTAGGTAACCACCCATACAATCAGATTGTGAATCAGACTACGAATGCCTGCAATGTAATTACCCCGATCTACATGCTGTCAAATGAACGAACCTCACGCCGTGGCACAACGTTAGGGGCTTCGCCTCTACGTCCGAGGATCGATTCCCGTAAGGGAGTGCAGTGACTGTGTACTCCTGATGAGCCCACAATTACGGCGAAACACGTGTCGCATACTATGCATCTTCAAAGCACGGTGTAAACAGTAAGTTTAAATTGAGTTTATAGAAACGCTCCCGCTGCCGTTTGCAATACCATATTAGATGACTTTGTAACAGAGTTAAAATTGCTGGAGCGATAAATTTTTAACTGCCGGGTCATGTCGCGTGTTCTTGGGTAGGTACACCAAAAAATGTATACATTTATGCATGTAATGGGCAAACAAAAAAATGTACTATACCCGAAAGCACTACAGTAGTACTCAATGTATCTTTACTTCTTAAATGTTAATGTTTTACTGTTTAATAATTTATACGCTTCTTATATGTTATTCAGATTCTTTTATCAAAATACCAGTAACAGCGCACTGCATGATAACGTGGAGTGAATACACTTGACATGACCATTCATAGTATTTATCCTCTTTCTCTGTACGTTTACCATTCGTTTGCTCAGACGTTGATGCGCTTGCTGCTTAATGAGCAGCTCTTGACCCTAGCGTCCCGCTGCTTCTCTTCTTTCGTCGGCATCTTTTCCCGTTAAAAATGATTTTTTTAAAAAATTACTATGTTTTCTTTAATTTTTCAGTTAAGCTGGCACTTAAGTCTTCAATCTGCCTCAAGAATGATTAGCGAAGGTGGTAGACAATGAAAACGTCAGCCGTACGCATCCGCCACGCACGCACTGGTGCGCGCAGCTCTGAGTTGATTCTACAATAAAATAAAATAAAGATAAAAAGAGTAATAACTTGCAGCACCGCTATTCAATTACACTTGCCTAACGCCTCAAATAAGGGGAAATACTGTGGGATCTGGGCATCCGACAAAGCAGCAATCACAAGCCCGATTAGAAAGCGGGAAGCTGTGATTTGTCGTCTCTCTCCCATGTAACAATCACAGCCCGTGTTGCAACGCACTATGTATGTATATGTATATATGTGTATGTGTGTGTATATGTATGTGTGTATATATATATATATATATATATATATATATATATATATATATATATATATATGTGTTCATATGTGTGGGAAAGCGAATAGTAGACGTGACGTAGTATCTGTGTACCAAATTTCAAGTCAATAGGTGAAACGGTTTGCGAGCTACAGCTGATTTAAAATCCTGGACAGACAAACGAATAGCCACGGTAGTGTTTTATAGAAGAACATTTTAATGTTTAATAATTTATATTTATATGCAATGTGCTTCTTATATATTACTTCATTTTCTCAAATGATAATGATGTTAATGTTGTTTATATTGATTTCTATGTTATTGTAAGTGCTCTTTATTTGTGGAAAAATAAATTTGGCAATTAAACTTATTTTATACATACATTTTATTTTTTTCTCTTGCACTCAGTGAGCGAATCCACTGGGTAATCAGCTATATATATATATATATATATATATATATATATATATATATATATATATATATATATATATATGTATGTGTATATATATATGTGTGTATATATATATATATATATATATATATATATATATATATATATAGATAGATAGATATATGTGTATGTATGTAGATATACAAATATGTATATATATGTATATATGTTTATATATATGTAGATATACAAATATGTATATGTATATATATGTATATATGTGTATATATATGTAGATATACAAATATGTATATGTATATATATGTATATGTGTCTGCATGTGTGTGTATATATATATATATATATATATATGTGTATATATATGTTGATATATGTATATATATGTGGATGTGTATATGTATATATTTATATATATACAGTATGTTTATGTATATATATGTTTACATAACCTCTTTAACACACTACTTCTCCGCTGCGAAGCGCGGGTATTTTGCTAGTGTGCTATATATTCTACCGAAACACCCTTTCAAATTCCCTTTCAAATGTGCTTTTTAGATATATTTTCGTGTTTCCCGAAAGCTTAATTGCGCCAAGAACGACCTTAACCCGTACTTATGTATGCGTCTTGCGAGAAAGGTGGTTTCCGAAAAGTCTTCATAAATAATGTAGAATGTTAAACTTGTTTGTTAGCTAACGCTTGACCTTAATCATAACCTAAACTTAAAGTATGGCGTTAACTGGATACTTCCTGCAGTACGTACCTATGTAATAGACAGTAGCCTCCAAAGACAACGTCAGAAATCAATTGCATAACAAATATAATCTAGCCCCTAGCAGGAATTAACCGGAGTCTTCTGACAAATATAAAAAAGCGAGTCCCACTTTAATCAAGTATTAAAAAAAACATAAATCGGGCTTTATTGCTATTATGAAAATAATATCAGCACAGCAAAGAATCCTTGCTCTGACCCAGAGAATTTAACAAGGACTCCTATTTCGACCACGTCAGCCAACTTGTGTGAAGTAATGCAGCATTCTGACCCTATTGAAATCGTTACATCACCTAAGTGAAGGTGCAATATTGGAGAGATACAGGTTGCCAAAATAATGGCACTACTGCCGCTGGTGGAGGGAGACGTGCCCAGACTCACTCATCACAAGGCAGCTGTGTGCAAATCAATACATACAGTCACCAGACGTCTTCTTAGCCACGCAAACAGCTACATAGCGTTTCCATCCACTGACCAACACAAAATGCCTCATCTTGAACGACAGGATGCACATCTGGCTTTGTGTAAAACCAACGCAGACTGTCCGGATGAATATTTTGCTTGGTTTATCTTTGATTTCATAAGAGGTAGATGTGTTATTATTCATATTGCTCATGTGGAAATGAATACACTGAATATTTTTTCTTTAATATTTTAAAATAATTTAAAATACTTCTGCTACTGTTAAATTACGCATGTCCATGTACATTTGGAAAAATTAAAAAAGTAAAACTGAAAAGACAGCATTTGTGACAGTGTTTTTCAATTCACATTTCTTTTGGCACTGTTATTTTATCATATTAGGACTAACGTCGGCACTTTGCTCAATCGATATATTCAATCCACTTGTAAGGCTTGTTGCAAGACGTGTTTATACTTTACTTTCGTTTAGAGGATTCCTGCTTTAAGAAGCCTTTCTGGAAACAGGATTAAAAGTTTCTCGTTCGTTACTCGCTTAAGTACACGCCTTTTCGAGAAACTCACCCCTAATATGATGTTAAATACTAAAATACCAACATTTTAAACAGCTTGCATTTCCATTAATACACAAAATTTTAGTTAAGCTGGAAAGTCTGTCAGTCCCTAGGACAATGCATAGAGTGTACTCCACGTTCCTTATTCTAAATGTGTGTTCATTACCATGAAGCAGAACACAAACAGTATTTCTACTTTATTTTTTCTTTGCGCACAATCTTAGTTTCATATTACTATTAAATGTTCATTGTTTTTTGAGTTTACTTATGTTTTAATTTCTTCTTTAACAGATCACTGTTTATCTTTTCAGCTTCACTGTACTTGTGTTTGTGCATGATTTTTTTTTTTTCAAACAGATTACTGCATCCACAAAGGATGGTAAATATTTATGTAAGTAGTACATTAAAACATGTGTTTTTATTTATTTCCTTAAACAGTAACATATATTTTTAAATTTGAATGTCTGACATGACGTGTCTTGATTTCAGTCTGTACACCTTTGCCAGAATGAAAAAATTTTATGCAATTTAGGAATGTGCATTTCAAATGATTTAATTTCTCAAAAAAACTTCAAAACAAAACCAGCTTCAAAATCAGAAGCAAAAAAAAAAAAACACTTACTGTATACTTTGCAAGATGAGTAATCAAATCTTTTGCACATTTTACTTTTCTTAAATGTTTCACACCTTACAATTACATACTGGTTTTTTTTTCAATGATCTTAAATATTCTGGCCTAATAAAACAAAAAAAAAATGTCAGAAAAACTAAAGTTCACCAAAAAAGTATCATTTTAAATATTAGCTGACTTCTCATTTCTGTTATTCTCATTTTTTGCTGGGTCACTGCAACAGCAGGTAGCTGATTACATTTCATACATTTATATTAAAAACTTTACTAAAGCAACTATTTTCTAGGTTTCATATGGCACAGGTAAACAACAGACAAAAGGCAGATGGTAAAGTAGTCACTACTTTACACAACTGAAGATTATACTTTAGAGGTTGCTTATCCAATACGAACAATTTTAGACTATCAGTCCAGGAAGCTAGAGCTCTACTCCTTCATCAGTGAGAAAGGCATGAACCAATCAGCACATCACAAGGCAAATTCACACACGTGCACACTTACTCACTTACACCAGGCCAAGTTCATGTTGTCAAGATTTTTCAAACTAATTTGATATAAATAAGTCATACATGCCTTTGTATATTATGAAAAACTACTACATCAAAATTATTAATCTATGCATTTTATAGATTTATTTTAACTGAATATACAACTGCTTCATCTTATAGCTGTTTTAACATTTGTTTTATGCCAACATCTCCATTAAGGATGCAGGGCTATAGGTGATATTTAAAAGTCTAAAATCAGTTCAACCAGAATGCAAAGATTTTTACTTGTAGCAGAATTCACTGTTAAATTATTTGCTTTGTTAGTATCTCATTGTATTAAACAGAAAACCGAAGGTAGTTATTCATTTACATAAAAAGGAATCTCTACATACTGTAATTCAACATATCCAATCATTCACCAAGTTTTCCAACCTGAATAAAAAGTTTAGGATCATGGGGGCTGAAAACTATTACAGAGAATTGAGTGTAAGGTGGGAAGAAACTCGGATTCAGACATCAATATAACACAGGAAACGCTCACACACATACACACATACACCCACATTCAATCACATGAGACAAATTTATCTAACCTGCATATCTTTGGGGTATGGGTGGAGTACCGCGCTACTCAAAGAAAAAGCTTGCAAACTCCAAAACAAATCAGAATTTAAACAAAGGATTCTGGGAATTTCATGCCATGATTTAAAATATATGTACCACAAATTATTTGTTCAAGTATTGTTTTTGTTCATGTTTGAAAAAATACACACAGTTCTGAAAACCTTTTAGAACCAATGGGGAAAGTAAGTGCAAATTTAAGAAAATAAATTATGCAGAATCAACTTGACTTGGCAAAGTTTTACACACTTTTTTCAATTTAATATAATGGCTGCCTCACAGTTTCAAAAACCAGGTCACTGTGTATGTGGATTATGTATGTTGTCTCCGTGTATTTTTTCAGGGTACTATAGTTTCAGTACCATATGCCAAAGACGGGCATGTTAGGATTAAGAAATTTTAAAAATAGGTGGACAGATGCGTGTTACATCATCAATATTTGAAAATAAATAAAGTTATAATATGTTATTTGTTTCATTTCACTCTATAGAGATCTCAGAATCAGTATTTGATTTTCTTGTTACACAAGTTGTACTGGTACAGTAGTTAAAAACAGAATGACACTATCTGGAAAATATAACGCTCTATAAAAATGCAGACAAATTACAAGTGTCAGTCCATCTGGAAAAATGATTGAACAAGCAAAAAAAAAAAAAAAACTAGTTACTGTTGATTATAGCACTTCATATCATTGAAATAGCTGACAGGACTTCATATGTAAGTAATGCACAATATACAGAGGGTGAAACCTAGTCAGCCTGAGATGTTAAGCTGTCTCTAGGAGGCACATGTAAATATAGCATTACAAATTTAATCACAAATGTTAAATAGAGAAAAATAATTTTATTTTGTTGGTGAAATTGTCAAGTTAAAAGTGTTTTTCTATTAAAATGTTTCAAACCTTTAAACATATTTGTCATAGCAATACATTCCATATATATTCAATTCCTCCAATTTAAAGAAAGAGACCAAAGTCACATTTTTAAATACAGCAGAATTTTTTCATGTGAAGTTTGAACAGTTGTTTCTGAATATTGTTTCACCTTCAATATTATATTAATATGGACGCTCTTGCCTAATTATGTTCTTAGCTTTACCTTGTACATTTCACCTATAGGAGAATTTCAGAATCAAGTAGTGCAGTCTAGTAATCAGTAGTACAGTACATATAGCAGGTTTAGTATTTACTAATAGCCCAGTTTGTTACTCTAGCACTTCTTTCATTACAGAAATATGTAAATAATTTTATTGTCAAGACTAAAATACTTTGGCGACAGAAGATTAATAAAAGGGTAAATCAAATGTAAAGACAATTTGTGCGCAATTCTAAGATAAGTGGATTGCCACATCCTTCTTCCTAGTCTGTTCTTACTCTGAAAGCTCCATTGGAAGCGTTCCACCATGGGTGACCCTACTAGTATTGGAAATACCAGCTGTCTAGCTTCCAACATCACAGCAACGAACAAGCCACCACAGTACAACAAACTGACAGACAAGTGGTGCATTTAGAGACTCCAAAATGGATTTGATGCATTGAGCACAAACGTTCAAACACCAGACGAACTATGGAACGACATCAAGGACATCATACACAAAGAAAGGAAAAAGTCACTAAGAAGACAAGAAAGGAAGAGAAGACCAAAGTAGATGTCAGAGAGGACCATATAAATTGCTCTTGAAAACAGAAAAGCCAAAGCAAAAGGAAGAAGTGAGGAAGTGGCAGATCTGATCAGAAAATTTCAAAAAGCAGCTAGAGAAGACAAAGCAAGGTATTACAATGAAATGTGCAAATACCTGGAGTTGGAAAATCAGAAAAGAAGAACAAGGTCAGCATTTCTCAAGCTGAAAGAAGTGAAGGAGAAATTCAGGCCTCAAGCAACACTGAGGGATTCTGCAGGCAAAACAATAAATGACTCAGCAGGGATCAAAAAAAGATGGAGAGAGTACACAGAGTCACTGCACCAGAAAGAACTAGATGATGCTCAACCATTCCAGGAGGTAGCATATGATCAAGAGCCGATGGTACTGAAGGAGGAAATCAAAGCTGCGCTGAAGGCATTGGCAAAAAACAAGACTCCAGGAATTGACAGAATATCAATTGAAATGGTTCAACAAATATATGAAGCTATGGAAGCATTCATTCATTTATGCCAAAAAATCTAGAAAAGAGCTACCTGGCCTACAGACTGGAAAAGATCAGTATTTGCGCCCATTCCAAAGAAAGGTGATCCAACACAATGTGGGAAAAACCGAACAATAGCATTGATATCTCACACAAGCAAAATCTTGCTGAAGATAATTCAAAGGTGGCTGGAGCAGTACTTCGACAGAGAGCTACCAGGGGTGCAAGTGAGACTCAGAAAAGGACGTGGAACAAGAGATATCATTGCTGACGTGAGATGGATCTTGGCTGACAGCAGTGAATACCAGAAGGATGTCTATCTGTGCCTCATCGACTGCAAAGGCATTCGACTGTGTGGATCACAATACATTATGAATAACTTTGCAAAGAATAGGAATCCCAGAACATTTAATCATCTAATGGGTGTGAAAGCTGGAGAATAAATAAGGAAGACTGATGAAGAATTGATGCTTTCAAGTTATGGTGCTGAAAAAAGAATGTTGAACATACCATGGACCGCCAAAAGAACAAACAGATGTGCGTTGGAGGAAGATAAACCAGCATGGTCGTTAGATTAAAGGATGGCTAAACTACGGCTCACATACTTTGGACACGTTGTCAGGAGGGAGCAATCACTGAAAAAGGACATCATGTTCGGTAAAGTAGAAGGAAAGCAGAAGAAGGAAAGGCCCTACACAAGGTGGATTGACACAGTGGCTGGAACAATGGGTCCAAACATGGAAGAAATGGTGAGGATGGCTCTGGATTGGACAATGTTTTGCTCTGTTGCACACAGGGTCTCTATAAGTCTGAACCGACTTGATGGCACCTAAGAAAAACAACATTTAAGATAATACTCTCAAAGTAATCTAACACAACAACTGTACATTTTTAGGCAAGTCTAGATATTGTATGTCCAGCCAGTAGCCTGATCTTAGTCTTTATTGCACACTGAAGTTGTAACCATATCAGATCTGCATTCCAAGTGTATTATGAGTAAGATTTGATTATGTTTTTTTGAGGCATAAACAAGTTAAATTCTCAAAAGATTTTCAAAGATGAATATTACCATATTATGTAGAAAAATACATTAGTTAAATAAAGCTTTACAAGGGATAAAAAGTGTTACTTAGAAGTAGTGGACAGAAGAGTGGATTATGAAGATCACTAAGGAAGTCCAAATACTTTAATAAGGTAAACAACTTAGATCAATAACAATAATTCCCTCAGATAATATTAAGAGGCTTGTGGAATAATGCTCTAAGTGCTGTGTGAAGTAAGTAAACATTACATTGGCTTCACTTTTCAATTTCCCTAGAATACAATGCCAGTAGAAAGTATGAATGAATATATCTCAAGTGGAGGAATTTACAATTTTTTGGTCTATTTTTGCGTGCATCCAATAATTTTAATAAGCCATGGTCAAAGGTGAAGGTGATCATTCCTCCACATATACAGAGTGCTGCCAGTGTTTGGGGGACAGTATATAAACTATAAGATTATGTTACACAATTCTGACTACATGAAACAGTTTTCATAGACATTTTCTGTTCAATTAGCTACCCATCTACTGTAGAGTAGAATTATAAGTAATCCCCCTTCCTAGTTAGGGCAGTTGAAACACAAATGATACCTTTTGATATATAACCCCTGAAGATTATCAAAAAGAAAGACAGGAGAATATAGTTCCTGCAGTGAAGTGACATCATCTGTACATATTCCATGTATTCTTATAAAAAACAAGTTTCAGCTGGTGTTATCATTAACACTGGACAAATAAGAAACAAAGCTGTCAGAACACTACACCATTATCCAGTGCAAGAGTCTTTATCCTATCTTGTCCACACACACTCTTCACCACTTTAGAAAGTTATTAACATTAAGTGAGCACAGAGTTCATGTAGAAATGGAAAAGGATAAAAGTGATAGGGGTGTCACGTTAGACATACTGTAAGAAGAGATACCATCAATGGATTGCTCCAAAAACAGCATGTAAAAATGAAAAAAAAAAGTCAAAAATAATGTCCAAGCTGAAAGTATTAGCAAAAAATGTAGTCAGGTAGTCATAAGATGAACAAGGCAATCAGAGGTTTTCTCAAAATCTAATCTTAAATTATGGTTGAAGGAAGTTAGGGCATCAACATAAGAGTACATAATACTACATGTGTATGTGCATATATATGTTCAAATTAATTATGTCTATCTGATTTTAAGAAAAATGATTTGAGATTATTTACATTTTCTTTACTTGCGGCAGAGTTTATATCTCAATTCCATGCAATAAAAGTATCCTGTTTTTGGCCTTTGAATTGCTAGTGGTGTTAAAATTTCAGTCTATTGCTGAGGTTCTTGTATCGCCAGCCCTAACAGATGTCTGAAAAGCATGTTCATAGATAAATAAAATGTAACACTGTCCAAAAATAAAATAGCAAGAAAACATGTGACATTGTTTCAGATATAGATTATCAAATCCTAGAAACAGTTTCAAGTGCAGATGCATTTAGATTCAGGAAATGAACCATAGATAGTTTTAATTATTGCAGAGATAATCATTTTGTGTGGCATACCAATAACAGATAAATATCTAAGAACTCTCATATTCTGATAACTTCACAAAACGTACAGCCATACACAGTTTGGTGTTTTCAGTTAGAATAGCAATTGCAGAAACAGAAAATAATGTTTTATGTACTGCTTTAATCAAGATTATAAATGCTGCTTTTTTCTACAAATAAACTGTAAACTCACTGGGTAATGCCTTTAGATATTATACAAGTACAACTTCTCGCCAATCTTAAATTTCCACTAACAAAATGGCAGCTGTAAAGTTGAGACCAAGCAAAAACTGTAGTTGACACATAAAGTATAACATAGGTTGCAACACAGAGACGAAAGTAAAAACAACTTAACTATATACTGTGTATCACTGAATGCATTATTGCACTTAAAACAAACATAGCAAGGCACATAGGGAAAAAAAAAATTCAGCTTCTACCTTATGTGTGATTTTTGAGCTGCAGTATTATATGGATTCACACATATCAGCAAATCTTTCTGAAGATACAGATTCAGACTGCAATCAAACAATATGAAATCACTATAAAGGATGTCATTATCCACACTACCTTTTCTCCCTTTACTGAATATGAAAACCAAAAACAGCTAATTCCTGATTCTGTTAAATAGAAATATAAATGTATAATGCATAATGTTCATTAGAAAGTGAGCTGTAATAATTTTTTCATGCATTTCACTTCTCTAGCACTAGGGTGTTGTACTGTGTTAGCCATTATGAATGTAGAGAAAAGCCAAGCAAAATGACACCTTTTATTGGCTAACTAAAAAGTTTACAATATGCAAGCTTTCGAGGCAACTCAGGCCCCTTCTTCAGGCAAGATGTAAGAAGGGGCCTGAGTTGCCTCGAAAGCTTGCATATTGTAATCTTTTTAGTTAGCCAATAAAAGGTGTCATTTTGCTTGGCTTTTCTCTACTTCTATAGCACCTAAGGGTATATAGTAAATGAAGCTCTGTCTTAAATGATGTGTTGATTGAGATTACTTACACACATTTTGTTGTTAGTAAATTATGTGGTATGTTTATTCACGTGATTTACAACATTGTATATCTGATTAAAGCAGTATTCTTAGTTAATTTAACTTAACACAGTGGTATTTGGAGATATGTCAATCTCTCTGACTCCAAACCCTGATTACCTGCAATGGTATCTTATCTTATTCAGTGATCTTAACACTGTGCTTTCTAGATACAGTATAATCCCATGGTCTTTTCACACCAGCAGTTGATTAGCAAATGCTGAGCAGCTCTTAAAAATGTCAGTCAAATATCTGTGTATTTTCACAATGTCCAACAGTAACTTTTCATACAGCAGATAATCACACAGCTATGTTTCAGCGCAAACTCCAAATGTTCTATAGGCACCTTTCTGACAAACTAGAAGCTTCTCTGCCCTAATAAACAGACCTGGAAAAAAGAACTAAAGATAATAGAAAGTACTTTATATGTTGTCTATATAATTAAATACCAGACATCTGTTTTGTTAGTAGAAATTGCCACTTTAGGCTCAATTACAATTAATATGTATAAATACAGTTAGAGAGCTCCAGATTGTTTTTTGACACACTGCACAGTATTCAGACAAAATTTAAAAAGTGGGTAACTACTATTAACACACGTGCTGCTTAAGTGGAAAAAGGTTTAAACTTGATTCAAAGCAGGCTGCCCACATATTGGTTGCACAGCCTCAGTTGCTTTATAAAGGAACATTATTGAGAAGGAATTCTATGCTGGCAGTGTCTTGATACTCACCAAACACTAAAGGCTACTGTTTGTGGATCCTTAATCCAACATTACTGTGCTCTGTCTGAGAGGCTGCTTCACAAATTATACTAAAAATTAAAGTCTTATAAATTAGTCAACACAATTGTTTTTTTTTAGATTTGTGGCCTTTCTTTATTCTGTTCATTTTAAAACATCTACTATTAGCTACAAATGAATGTCTTTATTAATATTAGTATTTATTATTTTCTTTCTGCCACATGCTTTCTGATGCATAATTATGAAAGATCTATATTCACTGGTTTACCATAAAAACAATAACTAATCCATATAGATTTATTCAGAGATCAAACAATACTAGCGAATGTACACAATATTTGTTACCTACATGTTTATTTATTTGCTAGTTTGTTTATTACCAAATTGTTTTCAGATTCAAGCAAGCTAATGTTATTTCAATGTAAGAAATAGTTGAAAAATGAAATATCATGTAGTTTTTGGCCAAGGGTTGACCTTTAAATCAAATGTGAGAGTTAAATATAAATATGAGGACAAAACTGTGCAAACATTAATAATGAGTTTTGCTAATTTTCATTCCTAAATTCTTCACAGATCCAGATTGGAAAAAGGAAAACAAGAACTTAGAGTAAGAATGAACCACAACAAGAAACCACAACAAATAGTTAACTTTAAATAAAAAATTGGCAACCACTGCAGCTTACAAATGGAATTAGATAGCCCTAATTTTAGCTGTGCCTTGAGCACTCAAAGAGCAAGATGACTGTAGCCAATAAATGAATGTCCCACCAAATAAACCATTTCCATATCAAAATTAGTCAACTGCTGAAGCTGCCGTGCTGAATGACTGTAAGTAATTCCTCAAATTATAGACTCCACTGATTTAATTGACTGATTACACATTTTCCTTTTTCAGCAAGAACTAACAAGGCAAAGTTTTAAGTGAAGGAATCCTTATCCCATAGCAAACCTTTAGTGGGGAGCAGCATTTCAAAAAAGTTAAAAAGAGCATCAAAAAGAAGCACTGTAAAGATATAACAAAGGACAGGTAAGTGTTTTATTTGCCACACAAATAGTCATTTCTGGGTTTTTAACCTAAGCCTAGTTTGTCTCAGGCTTATTTATTGCATTTGCTGCCTTAATTTCAAGGAACAGAAAACCCTTTCTAAAACAGTTTCTAGGATAGTGTGTGTCTGAATTGTTCATAAGAATT
Organism: Erpetoichthys calabaricus; assembly: GCF_900747795.2. Lineage (NCBI taxonomy): Eukaryota > Metazoa > Chordata > Cladistia > Polypteriformes > Polypteridae > Erpetoichthys > Erpetoichthys calabaricus. The sequence goes on from NC_041394.2 coordinate 179,969,102, forward strand.
CCCAGAAATATATCACAACAATTTTTATAGAGATAATAGGCCTACACAGTTTTTCTTTTATAATCATGTTTGGTAAATGCTACTCATCTTCAGGACATATAGCACAACAGTACACAGTTCCAGGAACCATTCATTTCCTTTTATTCTCCATTTTCCCTTTGAGATCAAGTACTTCTTTCCCTTTAAGCAGGATTTTACCCCCCTCCACTAATTATAGGTAATTACCAACTTCCTATCTGCTGAATTTTGAACCAGACAGGTGTAAAATAGATTTTGATTAGTAATTAAGTTAATTAGTAATTTTTATTTTCTGGTGAACATTTTTATGCTTCCATTTTCATTGATTATCCAAACAAGGCTACGTTTTTATCTATTTTAGTAATAAATATTTTTAGTTTACAGTATGGAATACTTAACAGAATTGCTTTGGCTGACAGCAGTTAGAGTACAGAGAACAGCATGACTTCTTTATTTCTTACTAATTGGCTTTGAAACCAGCAAAACACCTCTTTATCAGATGCTGCCCTTGTGGCTGTCGTTATTGCAACGCTGTCTTTGCTCACTGCCTCACCTCTCATTGCAGCCCACTACGGAAATAACCAGCTGTAATGCAAAGAAAAAGGATTTACAATCAAAATAAAAGAAATTCAATTTGCTTTCTGTGAAACCCTTAGAGTGGTATAAGAAAGTCTCAGTGGGTGGTTGACACATATGACTAGTAAGACAGTCAGCTCTTCCACCAGTGCAACAATTAGTACAACAGGGTTATTGAGGCAGTAGCTTTCTCTGTGTTTCCTTGTACCCAGAAAACCATTACTGATATATTAAAGCCACAGCATAAAACACAGAAGTGTGTGTCTTTGCCTAAGCAGAATAGTCTAAAGTCTACAAAACCTTTCTAAAGCAGATGAAAATACTATGATATGGGCTTCTGCTTGATATCTAAATCAGCAATTAAGAATGTGGTAAATTTGGCATGTTTGCTGTGAAGGGAATTCCTTGATCAAGGCAAAATATGCTTACAAGATGCTTATTTAAAGTGCAGCACAACTTTCATTAACAAATATATGCTAAATAAATACATGACTACTAAAACAGAATGCATGCTTGGCCAACTTCCTGTAACTATGTTCACCCTTCAAGTATTTTCCATGTTGTGCCTATCAGTAGCTTGGCTTCACAGTTTCCTAGAAGAGCTGCCAATTATAAGATATGTTCAGTGCCAATACCCCACTGTTATTAGAGGGAAATCCACATCTGCCTCCAATAATCAGGGCTTATTGTCTGCTGTCTGCTGCATATGGCGGTTTATAAAAATTGATTAAAACAGTCAAAGCACTGCTGTACTCATGCTCTACATGCACAGGGATGGCAAGGGTGGATGATTGAAGAGATAAGCAATTTTCTGCTTGTCTAAAAACTCAGTTGTTGGAGAAAATCTAAAAAAAAAGAATGAAAGAGGAAACAAGCGGTTTTCTAGATCAATGACCCAAAATCTTTGCAGCAGTGATTTAACAGGCTTTCTGTTTCTATTTGTCAGAGTCATGCTTGCCTGAAACAAAAGCTGTTATCACTTGCTGCTAAACTGTTGTTATCTCATCAGTTTCCAGCAAAGGCGATAATGATGTACTTCAAAGCAATAATCAAAGCACTGTTGACATCCCATGCAATGAGGTTCAAATTTGTACCCAATACTGACCAAGCAGTCAAGTTAGCAAAGTAGCCTTACTCCTGAAATTCATCATTATCATCTGCTTGGCACCACTGAAATATAAAATGCGTTTTCAAATGTGACAAGAAAGTATGATGAAGTCCAACTCATCATTATGATAAATGCTAACTAAGGCACAATAAATGTATCTGCTTTTTTTCTCATTTAGAAAATTAAATTAAATTACATTATTTTTTTTATTACAGTGAAGAAGGAGATGACAGTCTAAGTAAGTGAGAAATAACGCCACACAAAATATTTATTTAATGAACGTCAAACAGAAGTTGTCATAGAAAACCCTCTGTCTTGCACAAAGCATGTATGCATCAGAATATCATATAATGACAAATTTTCATTAAGGGTAGTATTTGATCCAAGCATTGTATAGAGATGTCCATTGTTCCAAACAATACAAAAATAAACAATAAAATGTGTATCTAGTCCTTACATATCGGTTATGATATAAAACAACAAGAAAATCAAGTAAGGAAACTAGTTCTAAAAATTAAAAGAGAACTTTTAAGTCCACTTTGCAGTACTTTTTAACTGGGTTTTAAAGTTGGCATTGTAGCTTTATTGCTATTCAAGCCAATGATCATTAAAAATAACAGGGTTAAAAACAAGGTCATTTTTAGAAGCATTCCTTTTACATAGACTATTTTTTTAGACAATGGTTTTAGTATAATAGTAGGTATTGTTGTCATCTCAAAACAGTTACATTTCAGGCCAGTTTCAGTGCTTGCTCCATGTTTCTGTGATTTCTTCCATAAAATTCAGTTTTCTTCCTAAGAAAAATGTGTTTCTGCAAAATTGGTGTATATGTGAATGTGCAGTGTGTTGAACTAGAATTGCATCCACGGTTTGTTTCTGGTTCACTTTAACTTTAAATATGGAGGATCAACAAAAGTAAAAAATATAATGCATGCACATAGAAGTAATTTGATATTAAGACTTAGTAAAAGTACAGTACATTACACTCAGCATCAGTACACTAAGAACATCAAAGTCAGAAAATGAAAGAAACACAGGTATAGCTTATCTAAAATCAAAGAGAAAACAGTTGGTTTTTAGGTGCAATTTGAATATTAAAAAAAAATAGTCTCACGCACAGCCTAAAGCAGGGGTCCCCAACTCCAGTCCTGGAGGAGCCGCAGTGGCTGCAAGTTTTCACTCTAACCCTTTACTTAATTAATGACCTGTTGTTGCTGCAAATTAACTTCTTTTGAATTAATTTTAATTGACTTGCTCTTGAAGGCTCAGACTTCTTAATTGTTTCTTTTTCCTTAATTAGCAGCCAAACAATAATGAGATACAAATGAACCAAAAACAGGACCAGTAAACTGTGTCCATCATATAATATCTAAAAATATAGAAAGATGAAGGTCTCAGGAATGCTGATCTGCTTAGGTCCCCAAAAACATTTTATCAGTGCTCTTAGAAAAGAGAAAATCAACCATTTCAAAAATGTATGCTATTGCACAACAATTTATGGAATTAAAGAACGGGTTTAATTAACAACAATAATCGGCACCGTAATTAAGCAACTGATTAGGATGAAATTGGTTAGAGTTTGAGGTCCTGGTTTTCTGTTGGCTCGCTCACTGTACATTTCATTCCTGTTTGGGTGCCATTTAAGGAAAGAAAAGAAGCAATTCAGAGGAATGATAAAGAAATTCAGGGAAAGAAATCTTAAAATTAAAATGAAAGGAAATGTGGTTAATTAGCAGGAAAACTGGTCACCAGCTAAGAAAAGGGTTAGAATGAAAACCTGCTGCCACTGCAGCCATCCCGGCCTGAAATTGGAGACCACTGACCTAAAGGTAAAATTGAAAACACCAGGAAATACAAAGCTAAATGAATATTCATCAAGAGTTGCATATTAAAACTTTAAATATGGACTGTCACCATTAGACTTTATCAGGTATCTAAAAAGTTGACATTGGATATGCAATGTTTATAGAAAGTGTGAGATGTTTGAATTAACAGCTTTGCAAATCAGTAGCGGAGTTCCAAAAAGGATCTAGTATCATATACTAAGCCATTGTAGCTGACATAGTTTAAGGGTTATGTGTTAACTGTGTCACAACTCAAGTCCACTATAATATGTTAAAATCTTTCAAGAGGAACACCACTGACAAGAGAAATATAACAATCTAAAAAGACCTAGTCTACTGCAGGACACAAACCTACAAACACCCCCATTAACTTAACACAGAAAAAAATAATAGTGGCTAAATGGAGGGGGACAAAACTCTTTAAGACAGAGGACATTCAAATCTATGGTACTAAGACACCAGCACTAGCTATAGTATTAAGATAAGATCTTTAAATAACCTTGTTCCTTTAAAATGAATACAATTTAGATCAATAAATTTAGGTTTAGGTATAATGTGCACCCATCATTACACGAGAAACTTTAAGACAGCAAGCACCATGGCAAACAAGAATTTACTATAAGAGCAAAGTTAGGGATCATCCGAAGATTCAAACATATTGATTATCCAATACTGCAAGTTTGCCTTTAGGAAAATTAAGTCAGACTAAAACTTAATAGAAAATTTGCAACTGTAGTGTTACAAGTGATAGATAGATAGATAGATAGATAGATAGATAGATAGATAGATAGATAGATAGATAGATAGATAGATAGATAGATAGATAGATAGATAGATAGATAGATAGATAGATAGATAGATAGATAGATAGATAGATAGATACTTTATTAATCCCAAGGGGAAATTCACAAAGTGGGCACCAAAATGATGTTTTCAGGGAATGGCACTACACCTCCTACAACTCTGAAATACCTTCTAGACTGGACATATCACTTTCCACAAATGCCCTGTCTGTCTATGATTATGTTAAAAAAGAACCCATACACAGTAAATGATAAGGGCCTCTTTCTCTTTGCTCACTTGTTCTGTCATCAACAAGGAGTTGCTTTCTATTCACTGTTTGTGAGTGGTTGTATGTAGTTAAAATAATAGTCAGTTCTTTTAGAAACCACTAGCTCCAGGCACATGTCAATAGTTGTGCTATTTAAAATCAAGAAAGTAACACCATACATATGAAACACATCCCTGCACTTTAAATATAAATAATATATAAATCTCCTATAAACAATGAAATGCAGTGAAATCTTGAGTGTATGCAATATCCATTTTATGAATAGTCCTGCTCATGTCTGTAACTTCATATGTTGTTTATATTTAAATACTTCAACAAACACACAATGTGAGAAAAATAACTTGACTTTGATAAGATACAGTTGTTAACTTTTTGGATTCAAGAGTGTAATCACTACTGCCCATAAATTCCTTTGAAAGTGTAAGTGGCTGGTTCATTTATAAATTATTTACTAAAGTAAAATATGTTGTGTATTTTAATTTTGTACATGCAGCTCATTGAAGCCCCAGGACAAATCAACAGCACTCTTATAAATTCTGTTTTCAGGTCTTTAAGACTCATGTGCATTTTCTTTACCAATTTTGGAACTGTATTCCCGGATGGCCTTGGCCTCTTTAAACAGAATAATATGCCTTGCCACACTGCAAAAATTGTTCAGGAATGATTTGAGGAACATGAGAAAGAGTTCAAGTTGTTGACTTGGCCCCCGAATTTCCCAAACGTAAATCTGATTATGCATCTGAGGAATGTGCTGGAAAACAAATCCAATGCATGGAGGACAGCTCAACTTACTGAACTTCAAGAATCTGCTGCTACATATTGGTGCCAGATACCACAGCACACCTTCAAAGGTCTTGTGAAGTCCATGCCTTGACAGGTCAGAGCTGCTTTGGTGGTACAAGGGGTATCTATACGTTATTAGAGAGGTGGTTTTAATTGTGTCGCTGATCTGTGTATACCCCATTTCAGAAGTGCAAATTATCTTAACATGTATCATAATTCTTTGAGATGTCAAAGGTTACGTCCATAAGAAAGTCATGAACACTCCACACTGGAAGCAATACTATATTAATAAAAACACTGTCAAAAACCACAAGAAAACTAAGAAAAATATTAAAATTAATGTTGTTGCTCTTTTTGACAGTTTCAAACTACAGAGACATGGGGTCATTTCAAAATTCAAAATACAAGCAAGTGTTTACTTTCTAACACAATAAGACAGGACTGAATAAACTCACTTAACATGAGCATAGATAGATAGATAGATAGATAGATAGATAGATAGATAGATAGATAGATAGATAGATAGATAGATAGATAGATATCCATTGAAAATTAATATATTGAATAATTAATATATATTGCCTAACCAGAATGTATTGTAAAGTTCTATAGCAGCTGCTACAAAGACCTCTAATAGCAGTTCCTGAAAAGCCATGACAAGAGCTATACACAGGGTGTGAGACATCGCTCATATTATTATTGCTCACAGCTTAAATAAATATACTTCACTTAGCTATTGCTACCCTAAACAGCACGGGCTAGTGCCCAGACAAGATAAAGTCTCTGTTCTCAAGCTACTGACCCAACATATTACTGCATAAAATACTTGCAAGCATAACTTGGGTGTAACACTACAGTAATCATCCTGTGCAACCATCATTGTAAACATCAGAATTTGGTAACACAGTGTTACATGATGGGAAATTATTGTCTTTTTAAATGATTAAAAAGAGCAGCATTATAGTTTATCTAATACCTTCAATGAAGCTTAGGTGATTCCAAAGACAAAAAGTACTAAATATAAATCTGTCTTTAATCTGGCAATCAAAAAACACATATTGAGCAAATACAGTTGTAAAAAATAAGAAAATACATTTCTCCACCAGGAAATATGAAATAATTAAATGTTATTATTAATCTGTTGAAAGCCCAGTGTGCCAGATCAAGGAGCTTTGCTTTGTCCTTTCACTGGTCCCGGTCAATTAAGGTGATATGCTGTAATATTTTTAGGAATTTTTTTTTTTTAATATATTTGTCAAATCCATTTTTCAGACCTAAAACTAATATTTTAGCAGTGAGCACGCTGCCTTATCTTTTGCTACAGAGCATCCCAGAAGTTAATTCAAGATAGTGAATCTCAGTACAACACAAAGTCTGAGCACCAGATTCAGTGGTTAAAGTAAAGAGTAGTAAAAATATAGATAAAATGCATAAAATTAATAGAAACATAATGATATAGTACATAAAAGTCAGTAGGCACACTAATCAAATAGAATATGGACAGCGAGACAAGTAAAGCAACTGACAGCCATAATGAAATGAGACTGATGAAGAGAAATAAACAGAACAAAATGACAAACATGAGCACTGCAGAGAGAAAGATTCAGACAGATAGATATATTTAATGACACAGAGAAAACAAGTTAAACAAAGCAACATATTAAGCCAAAAAGGTCAACTAAATAAGTATGCATGCAACAAGCAATCATTTCCAGTTAATGTGTTTAACGGTGCATTTAAGGCCACAAATATTATCGATTGAGACATCTACTAATGTTAATTATTGTATCACCTCTATCAACAAAATGAATTTACCAACCACAGGAATAGCATACACTTGGCAAATGTATTTCCTTACAAGACTTTAACTGTTTACTATGCAAATCTGTTCATATTACAAAGTTAACAGAAAAAGCTTCACTCTATCAAAGTATATGATGCTGCTGCTGTTGCTTGTATTTTGATTAATATTTACATGCAGAACAAAAACTGGAGTACATTTTTCAATCAATATTTACATCAAACAGTCCTCACAAGCAAAATTTATTCTTATACATAATATGCATATTGCATGACACCTGTGATAATGAAATAAATAAGTAAATTAGGAAAGAGGTTCTTGAATGAAATTATCCTTTTTAATTGCTCCTTTGCAGTACAGATTAAAATAATGCCATTTCTGCCACAAGGTCATTGGGAGTCACAGAATATCCCAGCAGCACAGGACACAATGCAGGAACTAATCCTCCGCCACTCTTAAAATACATACTCTTATTCATTTACACCATGAAAAAAATACAGTCCTTATCTAAATTAACATGCATGATTCTTGGATGTGACAAGAAACTGGAGTAGCAGTAGAAAACCCTTTAAATCATGGGGAGAAAATGTTAACCCTGCACAGACAGAGGTAAGGCCAAGAGCAGAACCCTGATCCAGTGCTGTCAGGTAGCATAGGCAATACTAAACTCTTTGTGATGAAATTGTCCTTCTGCAGTAATTCACTTTCTCTAGAATAATATTCACCTTATACTGTATGGGCATGGATTGTAAGATTTCATATTTTGCCAATATTTTTTCATGGAAGAACTAACAGATCATCTCATGCTACATTTGTCATTGCCTTTCTATGATATTTGCGAAAACCTGATTTCTAAAAGCAAACTTGACACAAAATACGGTAGCAGAAAAAAACTTTTTCCATCAGGTTTAATGAACGTCTTCTAATGTTACATGTTATAGAATCAATTACTTTAAATGAGTGTGTACTAGTTAAAGTAGAAATCTAGTCAAATTCCTAATGAGACATCTAATTGTCCAAATACAGCAGCAAAACAGCAAAACTGTTTATTTAAACATAATGATCCCACATACTGTACAAAAGCACATTCTTCTTCATTGCTAGAGAAATAATAAGCATACTTTTTAGATTAAGGAATGAGAACTTTCCATTTTTCGTATTTAAGTAACAAATCTTTGTAATAGTACTGTTTGCTTGACATAATGATTCATCCTTTCAATAGATTGTGTAATTTTTTCAAAAAAGTTATAATTATTAGTCTTATGACAATAATAACTATAATACTCCATAAAATGTTCTAATTTAGCAATTACCATTCAGAAAGCTTTAAAAGAATAGAGCACAATTATTTAACCTGCAAGCCAGCTCTTTTACTCTTAAAAGCATTAAAGCTCTATAAAAACAAGCATCCAGCCATCCATGTTCTGCAGCTCTTTTTCTTTTCAAAGTTGAGGGACGTTAAACAATATCAAGAAAGCAACAAGTTCAAAGAAGGATCTAATCCTGGTTAAGATGACGGGCTACATTTGGCACACACTATGCAGGCCAATTCCATTTGGCCAATCAATCTACTTCACATACCTCTAGATGTGAGAGGAGACAGATATCTTCATGGAAAAGCCATAGAAATGGACAGAGGGTATGCACACTCTACACAGACGGTACCCAAGTTGTCAACTGGTCGACTTTATAGTCTCCCCCTATGACATGCAATTAAGAAAACACCATAGTTTGTCCCAGCAAAGTGATATAACTGATATGGCTGTCTGAATTGTCATGGCAAGGATGGTTCCCACTTTGCACCTAATGCTAGCAGGGTAGGCACGAATCCCACATGACCAAAAGCTGGCTTTGGCACTTCTGAAAATGTTTGGATGGAAGATGAGTTATGTGAATGAAATGGAAGCTAAAACATTCCTATTGTATACTAAAATATATTTAATATTTTAGAATGCTGTGTTTTAAGTAATAAAACACAATACTTTCAACAGTATGAGGTTAGACAGAATAAATGGTAAAGACTATTACAAAAAACTCAAAAGTGTGCATTAATTTAAAAAAGAGAGACTGCACCAAGGAATAATGGAGTGCTGTAATGGCTGGATCGCAGAAAATTGGTTGAATCTTCTTAGGTGATAACAGCATTGTTTTAGGTATTATGCAACTAACAAAAAATGTTGTCGACAATGAATGAGTTAACCTGCCATGAACGAATCTGCGTTTCTGCTAATAACCATTATAATAGTAAGGGTGAGATCACCAATGAGAGCTTAACCCCTGAGAAAACAGCGCTGTACCTGAGAGTGAGAAAGATGTCTACAGTATTCCAAAAATTGTCTGCCAACACTTTTGAACCATTCTAGGTACCATTGATTACAGCGCGCTTTAGGATGAAGAAATGCATAGTGATGACTACATAATCAGAGACAACCATGGAGAAGGCTTTGCTTTTTCACGTAACAACTGCGTGTTTTACAAAAAATACAGAGGTGGTCTCGTGAAAGGCTGCGCTTTCGACCACACGCAATTTTCATTTTCCAAGTAAATGCCGGCATTAAAATAAGGCTGATGGCAATGGGAAGTCGAATGCGTCGTGAGCTTCGTCGGTCCCCACTACCTCTCTCCTACAATATGCGTGGTTATAAAGCAGGAGCACATTAGCTGCAGCACGCTTGAAACACTTAACGGGACAGACATAAGGACAAGCGCCGCGCAGCATCGGCAGCAAACTCGACGAACGCGTGACAGGTAGACTCACTCTGGCTTTCTCCCGAGCACCACGGAGCGGCAGATGGTGGCGGGCTTCTGCAGGACCAGCGACTTGCAGCAGTCCTCAGCGGAGTCCGGGCTAGTCGGGCTAGGCTGCGGGGACGGCGAGGACGCGGGCACCAGTTGCAGATGCTGCTGAGACTGCGACGGGTGCTGCCTGGGCTGCTGTGGCTGCTGTCCCGGATGTGTCCCGGCTTTGCTGTTGCCCGGGTGCTGATGTGGGAGCGCTGCGGACTGAGGGCTGGCACTGCGTGGCGCCGGGTGGTGGTGGTGGTGATGGTAGTGGTGAGGCTGATGCTGCTCTTTCAGTTGCCGGTTCTCGCCTATCAGCTCTTCCACCCTCCGCTCAAGCTCGTCTATCCGCTGTCGCTGTGTTTGGATCAGACTCTGCTGGTTCTGCACGATGGTAGTAAGCTCCTTGAGATACAGGACAGCTTTCATGGGGTTGTCCAGCAGGCTCTCCATGCCTGTCAGTACGGCGAAGTGCCTACACAAGCCAGGCTCTCGTCGCTAATCTCGCTGTTGCTATGACTTGACTTGTAATTGCAGATGGATGCTCCTCTCTTCTCTCCTGCCGCACGCTCACTGCAAGCGAGCTGGATGGCTCTGTTCCCGACTGTTGAAGCTGTGAAGAGGACAGCGCTGATGATGCTGCCGCCGCGGATTGGGAGAAGCGAGCGGTGGAGGAGGGGTCCGGGTACCAGAGCTCAATGTGATGTCAACACGTCCAGCCAAGAGGGTATTTTTAAGCCAGAAGAAGATGGGAAACGCTTTCTTAACTGATTAGAAAATCGGTCTAGTGTATAGGTGCAGTAGGTGGGCACACTAATGTGCGCGGGGGGCCTGGGTAATGATGGGGTTTGTGAGCTACAGTTTTACTTTCAGCCCCCTCATAGACGCAATCATTTCTGTCACACTCCAACCACTTTGCAGTGGGCTTCTACAATATAGTGGAAAACGAAGCTATTGAAAGTACACGGTAAAAATTGCATATGCAAGCAACCATTAAGATAAAATGGATTTCCAAAACATATTTTAACACGCCGAAAAGAGATTTTGTATTCTGGCAGCTTTTTCGTGAAGTTCTCCCAGCGATATTAGTATTAGATATTTTGGTTACAGAGTGTTTCACACATATTACAATTGTTTCTCGTATACAATCATTCACGCATTTGTTCCATTACACAAAGACAGCCTATCTCAGTAGCACCTGGAAGGAAGAAGAAAGTAACCATGGATGGGGCACCAACTATGTTGCAGCACACACTTGACAGTATACACATTCATTCCTTATTTTTCTTAGCTTGCTTATTTCAGTCCAGGATTGAACAATTGTATTGAAAGCAAGGAACTAACATTGCCAGGTCATTATAGAGTACACTAACAATACAACATATCATTGGTATGAAATTAAAATGAATATAATGTACTACTATAGTATAGTTACGTGGTTTTGTGATCCAAAGACATATGTGCTAGGTTATCTGATGGCTCTAAATTGGCCCTGCATGTGTGTGTGAATGTGTACTATGATAGGCTGGCACCTTGTCTGGGACTGGTGTTCACATTGCAGGCATTAATGCTTGCACAGACTCTGAGCCCTGCAACCTTGAAATGCATATGCAAATTATAAAGACTGATGGATACATATATGGAATATTTTAAAATGGTGCTGACGAGAATTTATTTTATTAAATTCAGATGCAATTTATTGACTTAACAATGATCAGTGTGCATGTAGTGGTGATTTCAGGTAGCCTGAATTAAATGGAATGAAGGACACATAAAAAATATAAGGTGATTTTTTTTTTTTTGAAGATACCTTCTTGTAGAAATGAAATTTGCTGTTTATAGGTTGTAAACATCTGACTTAACACAATGAGCATTGGGTTTGAACTGGGAATACAGAGGACAAGTATGCATTGCATGAATAAGGGATTTTCATGCTTTTAATAGATACTACAGCTGATTAGATTTTCTTATCCTGAACCTTAAAGTTCCTTAAAGTTACCACTTTTAGATGATTAAAAAATGCTGTCATTGACTTGACGGGATCAATTTAACACTGGTTTAAAATTGTATAGCATCACCAGCATTCTAGTGATAGACAAATTATGTTAAAGAAAAACTGCATCTTCAACAGAAAAATAAAAAGATAAACAGTAAGGATTCTGTGAAATATTAATATCAATACCATTATACACAGTACAGTATGCATTTTTAGCTATTCAGCTGACCAATTCTGTATTTTTTTTCTCTGCTTTCTTTTCCATTTGTTCTGTGGTGTCGTTTTACCACTTGGCCGAAGCACTGTACAGCCACTAGATGGGTGCCCCAGCTGTCCAGACCGACTGCATCAAATCCTCCCAGATGAAGCCTGGAAATGTAATGTAGGCACATTTATGTTAGGTAGAATGCCCAGTGGGTGCTGTGCGGACTTTCAGCCTTGGAAACCCCTGCAGTTTTTTTTTTTCTGTTCTCCCGGCCATCTAACCTTATCACCAGACTTATCTTTAGAGACTTAAATTATGACCTTTATATATAATATGCTACCATGGCTGTTTGTTTGTCTGTCCAGGATTTTAAACCACCTGTAGCTTGCAAACCGTTTCAACTATTGACCTGTAATTTGGTACACATATACTGCGTGACCTCTACTGTCCGCTTTCAGGGTGATGATTGACCTCCAAGGTTGTTCCTCTTTTTATTTTTATTTTATTGTAGACTCAACTCTCGGCAGCGCACAGCAGGGCGGCCGTGCGGCACATGCGTACAAGCACAGTTCTCATTCCCTACCACCTTCGCTGTCACTTACCCTACTTCTTTATATCTTAAGTCATTCTTGAGGCAGATTGAAGACTTAAGTGAAAAATTAAAGAAAACATACTAAATAATTGCAATACAAACACTGACTTAATCAGTTTTAACACAAAAAGATGGCGATGGAAGAAGAGAAGAAGCGGGTCACTAGGGTGGAGACAAGAAGAGCTGCTCAGGAAGCAGCAAGCACATCAACCTCTGAGCAAATGCTAAACATACAGAGAAAGAGGTTTGAAAACTAGGAATGCTCAAGTCAAGTGTATTCCCTGCATGTTATCGTGCAGTGTGCCATTACTGGTATTGTACTGTATATTAGGACAATACCCTTCTACTAATTATAAAGTTTGTCTAAGTTTTATAAGATCGTATGAATGCATTTTGTTTCCTTTGTTACTTATTCATTAATATTCTTACCTAATTCTATTTGTCTTTCTTTTCTTGTAACTTCTTTTTGACATCTTATAAAACACTTTGAGCTATATTATGTGCATAAAAATATAGTGTGTTATATTGTGCCTTAGAAATAAATGTTGTTGTTGTTGTTGAATGTCTCTTTGCAGACTTATGTGCTTATGAGTGCTTCCCTAATTCTGGATAAACATCAGCTGACCGAGTAGCTGACTAATATTCACCAGGGCGCAGAAACACAAATATACTAATCACAGGCCTGCCTATTATACTAAAAACAGGACATTGCATTTCTTAGCTATAATCTCAGTGAAACTTTGAAATGACAGGCCAGTGCTTGTCCAATGTCACATTGCTATGCAAGATTAGACAATCACTTAAAGTGTATCTCTGCAATGGAATAAACAAATGGCACACAAATTTCAAAGCATATTTTTTATATTGATGCTGTTATAAAGTCCATTCGTGTATTACTTTTTTGAACTTTCTGATTCTGATTAGAACAAAAGTTCAAAGGGAGCTGGTAGAATGAAGTGTGTATCTGAAATCAACACTGAACTGGACACCAGTCTATCCCAGGGCACACACATCCATACCCCAAACTCACAGGTTTAGAAGCACCAACAAGACTGACACATATATTTAAGGCATGTAACAGGAAAAGTGAGCACCCTGTAAAAAAACAGCAATTACAGATCAGTTCCATACAGACAATGATATAGCCTAGAATGAAACCCAGTATGCCAGAACTGCAAGACAATAGCACCAACCACAGTATCACTACGCAAAAGTGAGTATCTTTTTATCTGAAAAAAGTTTTTTCATTTAGATAATAAATAATACAGTCGCAAAAGTTGTCAACACAAATCATTTATGCAAAGAATATTCCAGTAAAATATTTTTAAAAAATGTTTAAGTTAGCTTTTGGCACAAGTATTGACAAGCAATGACATCACAGTCATAAGACTACAGTTGGAGATTTGGTAAAATAGTATGAGACTAACAATCTTAAACTCCATGTTTGTAAAGCCAAAGAGATTATTATACAACAGGGGTTTAATTTGATGCATCTCATAAAGATCTCCTGTGTATTAATGATGAGATTTTGATTTGGGTGACTGATTAAAGCGATGCTCAGCATTTTGTAATGATCTTAATGGAGTGGCGAATATAAAAAAAATCTACTTTTAAGTCAGCCAGAGACATTTCGAATTAGTCAGACTACAATATTTCTGCTTTACTCATTGGTTACTTGAATATTTGTTTTATGTTTGTAGTTACATGGTAATTTCATGTAGGGAAGTAGCTTCACTAGGAGAATGCAGTTAAAACTGTAAGAAAAATAACTGATGATGAACCACTGCAACTTCTCTATCTCCTTTGGATGTCTCTTGTTCAAACTGCAAAACCACTTCAGTTGCTTCTGTTCTTTTTAATTTGCCTAACATTCTAATCCATGTAAAACTATCACTAATGAAAGTGTAGGGACCTGTTATGATAATGATCATCCATAGACCTATGTCAATACCAAAATATCTAAGTATTAATATGGCAATAGGTTAAAAATGGCTGTGTCACAGCTCAGGAGTGCTCTTCCAGTCATTGCTGTCTCAGTAGAGTTTATGTGTTTATCACATATTCATGCGTTTTCCTATGAGTAGCCTTGTTTCACCCCGCCATCCTAAAGATGTGCATGATAGACTAATTTGTGACTCAGAATTGTGTGAGTGCCCCGAGTGGTTCCTGCCTTTTGGCCAATGATGCTGGAATTTCTGAAAACAGACCTACAGAAGTCATCACTAACAAATGGTTTGTGGCACCTTTCCTAGAAGTGCGGCCATAATGGAAGCACAGAAGAAGACTGCCTTCTGGGACCAGATGTTCCCCAGTACGCTGGATGGCAGCATCCCTATCATATGGCTGCCATTTTTACACCCACAAGGTCACATGGGATTTGGAGTTCTGGTGGGCATCCTTGTTGCTGTTGGGGTCCTTGAGTGCCATTAGAGGGAGCTGCTGGGTAAAGGCTCCACTGTTCCCAAGAAATTCTGCTTTACTTGGTGTTGCTTAAGGAAGAACAAATTGTTATACCGGAAATACTCCAGGGTACAGCTTAAAAGGAGCTCTTCCACCACTCTCAGAGAGTCAGATTCAGGAGTGGAAATAAATGAAGCTCACCAGGAGAGCAGTAGAGGAGAAAAAAGAAAGCACAAAAAAATTAAGCAAAGGATTCTGCTATACTGTAATGTTTACAAAGAAGTGTAACAAAAATAGTCTGTGTGTCAGCAGTTGTGCCTGGGGCTTGGGGCTCTAGTATGACCTCTAGTGGTTGTGTAGTGGCTGTAATATACACAAAGTGAAGAGGGGGTGCAGTTATTCAAATCTTGCTCTCCCTCATCAGTAGACCAGAAGCTCTGACTGTCGAGAACCTGTGATGTCATTTCTGTTTCCACATCTTAATTTCATTCAGTCCAGAAAATACTGTATATAAAACCCAGCATTCCAACATGTAGTCAGTAAAAATATGGACTCAAGTCTGAGAAGATGTCTTAATTGTTTTTCTTATTTTCAATCTTGCAAATTAACGCCAACAATAATGTCCCCCTGCGGCGGGCTGGCGCCCTGCCTGGGGTTTGTTTCCTGCCTTGCGCCCCAAGTTGGCTGGGATTGGCTCCAGCAGACCCCTGTGACCCTGTAGTTAGGATATAGTGGGTTGGATGATGGATGGATGGATAATGTCCCCTGAACTTTGTTTTACTATATATATATATATATATATATATATATATATATATATATATATATATATATATATATATATATATATATATATATATATATATATTGTGAGACTTTCCCGGACACCTCCAGTCGGAAACCACTTCTTTATAAAAAGCACACATTTATTCTTCATTAATAAACACAGTGTCACACAGCACACAACGCACACAGCAATAATCACCTTTAGATAAACTCTTTTTCAGTCCTTGGCCGCCTCTACTCTCCTCCTGGGAGCTTTTTCCAACTCCCACTCCCGACTCTGGCTCTCCGACTGTAAGGAGGCGGCGCCTTTTATTCCTTCCCGGATGTGCTCCAGGTGACTGATGACGTCCATCCGGCAGCACTTCTTGGTGTGGCGGAAGTGCTGCCCTTTGCCCCAGAAGCACTCCGGGCGTCCCTGGCAGGTTCCTCCGCCATTTTGCTGAGTGTGGTGGAAGTAACAATATCCGGGTCCCACGAAGTTTAAAGCGCCCTCTGGCGGTGGCCACGGGTCCCAACGAGTTCGAAACTTCTCTCTCTTTTCCCGTGGTCCTCTCCTGCTTCATGGCGGTTGCCCCCTCATGGCCCGGAAGCTATTCCCGCCACCTTCCGGTCCTTTTAGGCGTCCCGGCCAGGTAATGACCCCGGCCATCTGCGACAATATATATATATATATATATATATATATATATATATATATATATATATATATATATATATTATATATACAGTATATTGTGATAGACGGCCGGGTTGAATATGAAATACGAAAGCTGAAATTTCAGCATTTCTTTAGCTAAAGGCACATATCAACACAAATAATGTGAGACATTTTTTCACTTTGAACCACATCATGTTGACCAATAATATTTCAATGAAAAAAATGGTTAATTTTTAGGTACAACAATAAAACAATAATAAGACAACAATAAACAAATACATAAATAAACTGTCAGTGCTTTAGTGGTATAAGTTTGCTCTCCCTTGAAAACCATCCATATTCTAGGTAAATTACCTTCAAGTGGCTTCAACTTAAAACATTTTTCTTAGTCCAAATAAAATAAGCTATAGCTATTGCTCTAGGACTTCACTGATGGTTTCTTGATTACATAGTTCTAAGATTACCAAGGTCCACAAGGAAATAACAAAAGGTTTCACAGATTGTTGGTGAAAAGAAAATAAAAGAAAAGGAGAAGGATAGAAAAGGAGAGATTGCATATAAAAGTAGGAAAGCTCTAAAAACATTAGCATTTAGCAGTGGCAGAAATATGCCACATATGTCGTTGCAAAGGTCATGATGCTCTTCCAAAATTTACGTCAGGGCAAAAATACAGCACAACAAAAAAGATACCTGTAGATCCACAGCAAATTCAAAGGAGACATACTGTATGAATTCAATGGAAGTAACTGGCTACCCCCCACATGTTTCTATTAATGTAGGCTTTAGTATTTGACTAAAATATATTGATAGTCTTATATTGTGTGTGTACCATACGCCACTGTGGTCAAAGACATCAATGCATTTTTGGCTGGTGGCATGTTTGTTTTGGTAACCCTGGCTTAATGCTGTTCTTTGTTTAACTCAAGTTTGACATTTGAGCAAAAGGTTTATTCTGTTGATATGAGTTCAAGTTTACGTTTGTATACTCAGTGTTGCAGAGACATATTGTCACACACCATCTCTTCAACCCAGTGCTTGAGTGATTAGTACTTCTGCATCACTGCCATTTCTATAATTAAAATTCTGTTGACTTCAATACTTTATTAAAATTGTTCTCAGAGCAAACATTGGGATTAATTTGTTATTTTGAAACTCATGTAGCCTAGTGCCCTCCCACAGAAATCCAAATGCCCATTTTAAGATTTAGTTTGGTTGATGGGTTTGCTTTCACCATGAAAACAATTAGACATTGCCAGCTCAGTAAGAACTAATTGAAAAAGGCAGATTTCCTAGAATGGGCATTTCAGAGCCCAGTTGTCAATTTTCTAAGAATTTTAAGAACTAAGAAATCATGAAGAGAGCCATGCACAGGAGAAAACCTTACAAATTGACTGAGCTTGGACTGTTCTGCAGATAAGCGCGTGATAAAATTGCAATATCCACTAGTGCGAAATTGACAGATATCATCTATTTGAAGAGCTGTAATTAAAGTAAAAGGTGCTACAATTAAATAGTGTGCACACTAAATGTATCCAAGAAACTGCAAGCATTTTTGAAATTTAAAATTTTTTCCCTTAAAGGGGCTGGTTTGTTTTTCACTTAGCTTTTGTGAGGAAGGGTGTGTTTGGTGATCCATTTAAGGTGGGCAAGTGGGCAAATCACCCCACTAGGTAGACAAGGGGTCTCAAGACCTTTACATATTTTTTTACTGCTGTTCTGTTTATTTTTGTCTTGGTGTTTTTCCTTTGTATTTTTTTGTAAATTAAGATATCAGTTGTGTTATTACTTTAGACCTCCTTGTTATTATTCTGGATGTGGAGGACTGCCATGATACCCCCTTGTATCGTTATACAGGTTTGTATTTTCCAAGCAAAAGCTACAAATAGAAAAATGCATTCTTATACCTTTTCATTTTATGTAATAAATATATTGTAAGCAACACTGACTGCTACTTATTTAATCAATTAAACTTTATAACATCATTCAATAAGCTCACCATCATAAGACACTTTACAAGCCATATAATATAATTCAAAGCAACAAGACAGCTACAGTAAGTACAATGTAATATCATTTTTGCCCATGATAAAGTACAGGAAAATAGATAGTTAACACTAGAATCCCTGAAGCCTACAAAAAAGTTGTAATCCCAGGCCACCTTAAATTTCTTTGCACCTCTCCATCAGTGTCTTTTGTTTTGCAAATGTGTCGATCAGCACAAGCAGCAAGCAGCCTGCTATCCCATACGCAAGCAATGGTATCGAGAATGCAGTTAGACTTCCTTTTTATTGGGCACATACACCATCAACATGTCACTGCCAGATCTAAACACTAGCGTGGAGAGTTGCTTACGTACTGAAGTGAATTTAGCTGCAGGTGGAAGCTGCTGTCGCACTTTGCGAAACTGATCTTTTCCTAAATAAGGAGTGGCACTGCACATGTACTTTGTCAGCATGCCCATGTCGATCAAATATGGGAAGCTCTGCCGTCTACATTGACTTTACACTTTAGGAAGATAAGTAAATAAATATAAATATATATAATATAATGCATTTGATATGGTGTTTATATAAGTAACACAAATGTTTTTCATAAAAAGATTTCTTTTTCTTTGGTTATATTCTTGAATAAAAACGCACTTGTTTTGTTATACTTGTACTTTTTGTGAAATTGTTTATTTGATATTTGGACTTCAGTCTTCACACATTATACACTTTATGTCAAAATTTTGTTATTAGTTCTATAACATGAAAAATGTTTCTTTTTCAGCTATGTGTTCAACATTCATAGCCTCCATTTCTTGTCATCCTACATTTACACAGATTGTTGTAGACATGGAACAAACATGAAATGCATGTATTCCAAATAACAATAAATTATTTACTGTATACAACTGCAGGCACCTCACACTCAGATAAACAGACGAGCTGGGAGAACTTTTTGTCCAACTTGAGCTGTGGCGGTGGGGAGATGGGATAGCAGGCTGCTTGCTGCTTGTGCTGATCAACACATTTGCAAAACAAAAGACGCTAATGGAGAGGTGCAAAGAAATTTAAGGTGGCCCAGTGTTATGACTTTTTTCATAGGTATTCTAGTGTTAAAATGGGCTTGTAGTACTTACTCTTGCAGGAGATTGGCAGAAAATGTTTAAAATCAGCATGGGAAAATCAGCATCTGTACAGAGGGAATTTAAGATTGATTTAAAAAAAAATTAAAAGCAGATATAGCTGATCAAAAATGCAAAAGAGGAAACGTGGGGTTTTATGCACCATCACACAAATCTAGACTCAAGTGAGTAGGAGTGGGAGTTGTAAAGTTAAACGAGCATTCATCTAGAAATTGCATAACCACACTTTGGAAAAGAGAGTAAGTCAGGCCTCAGTTGTCTTGTAGGAAGATATGAGGCAAGTAGTGATGACACATTCTGAAGTTTACAGTTTTTTTAAGTCAGTTGCACCATTTTGAGCCTGTTTTGATGAGCTGATGTGTCGCTTAAGAAGTTCAATGAAAACGTTTCACTTTGACTTACTTTACAGATCATTATGGTAACATGCCAAGTTGAGAAGAATAAGTCACCCCATCATTTATAACAGCAATCAGCAGATGTTCTTAGGCCAATCAAAATATATAATTCTTCCAGTATATCCTCAGTCTGCCCTGGTTCTTCTTAAAGCAGACCATATTTGGTACACCATCTACAGGAGTTGATCAGGGGGCATCATGCTTAATCACCCAAACCACCTCAACTGACTTTTCTTGATTCAGGAAGCAATGAATGTACTCCAAGGTTGTTTTATATTGAAAAGTTTTTCACATAGTCATGGAGAGTTAACCCAGTGACACCAGGAACATACTGTATTTTCAGATACTTGCATTACTTTTTCAATTTTTTCAGTCACTAAATATAGATTCTGACTATAAATGAGAATTTTAATGTAATCTAAGTATAATCTTTGAATTTAGCCCACCCTCTCACACCACCATGCTGCAGTTCAAATATCATCAAAACCACACCACTACACCAACTTGTTGCTCAAGATCACAGTCACCTCTATCATTGTGCACTCATGCATAACAATTTTTCAACACTGAAACCCTACCTCCATGGAGCAAGGACCATTTTTTTCTGGAAAAGGATCATAACTTCAGATTTATTGTCTCTAATCCTGGCCACATCACTCCAGCTGAAAGGTAGTCCAGTGCATACATTATATCAGGGGTCTCTAAAGTAGGATATGATTTTATTCAGCCTGCGGAAGAACTGTACGGAAATGTGCCAATTGGACTAATTTTCCAATTAGAACCCACAAAAAAAAAACACGGGGTGTTGATAGATTTCAAATGCATTAATTAAAATTCCGTTCAAAAAAATATATTGATATTCCATTTTATGTTAACCGCTGAAACCAGCTATAGTCAGTTCCCAATGCAATTTGCCAGCACGCCGGAGCCTACTATATTCGCCGACATACATTCGGCGATGTACACTCATTGACCTCCGCAACCAGCTAAAGTTGGTTCCCAGTGCAATTTGCCAGCATGCCAAAGCCGAGTATATTCGGCCACGTACATTCATTGAATGCCGCAACTGGCAATAGTTGTTTCCCAGTGCAATTTGCCAGCACACAGGAGCTGAGTATATTCAGCGACGTACATTTATTGAACGCCACAACCGGCTATAGTCGCTTCCCAGTGCGATTTGCCAACATGCAGGAGCAGAGTATAATTGGCGACATACATTCATTGAATGCCGCAACCTGTTATAGTCGCTTCCCAGTGCAATTTTGTCAGCACACCAGAGCTGATCAGTCAGTGCCGTACATTCATTGAGCAGCCAGCTCGTGACCACTGGCGCCCCCTAGCGAATCAGCATCACTGTCCCTGGGATTCCACTGCTGCTCTAGACTAGCCTGTGAGCATCAGCGTTTACCTGTGTGCTTGCGTGCAGCCAGTTCAAGCGCAGTTGGCTTGGTGATTTACAGAATTTCATCAATGGTGTCAGTTACACCTTGTACATATTGTTCCAGTAGTTTTTTAAATAGTTTTAATAGTTCATTGGCAGTGTGTAAATTTATCAGTGCTACAGTAATTGTGACGCTCTTTGCATGAAAAAAATGTGTTCCATTAAAATTTCATTGTTTCTTTGTAAATTGAGACATTTACTTAAAAAGTGCAACAAAAAAGTATTTGGCATCCAGGGGTGCATTAACACCCAAGTATGTGGCAGTTTATATTATTCACAACTTTATTTAATACTGAATCATAATTGTATACTTCACAGTATTTCTCCATACTTGTTCGGCCTCGATCGACAGTGTCAATTTGCGGCTTTGGGTATCTCTGGCGCTGTGACTAATCTTTAAAATGAATCTGGAAGAAGAATAAGAATACTTGCAGTGGTGCAGTGTAATACTCAATTTGTAATTGCATAAATTTATATTATAGGTGCGTATTCACTTATTCACATTTTTGCTTGTACGGAATTCTCATGATTTTGATATTTTCATAATTATTTCTAAATTTATTCTCTTCTATAGTTTTAACATGGATGGGAAAAAGAAAAGAAAAGTTGATCATGAATGTCATGTGTTTAATGAAGAATGGGGTGTAAAATACTTCTTCATACAATCGAAGTCAAAGGATAAAGCCATATGTCTCATTTGTAAAGACACTGTTGCAGTGTTGAAAGAATACAATATATGCCGCCACTATGAAACAAAACATGCTTCAACATTTTTGCAATTTATGGAAAAGGAGCGTTCAGATAAATTTGAATCACTATGTCGTTGTCTGCATTCTCAGCAAGATGTATTTACGAAAGTAAACTCAGAAAATGAAGCCTTAACCTTGGTACGCTACAAGGTTGCTTATGTTTTGGCTCAAAGAGGAAAACCATTCATCGATGGCAATATCATCAAAGAATGTATGATGGAAGCAGTGGCTGAGTTATGCCCAGAAAAACTTGATCTTTTTAAAATGATAAGTCTTGCGCCAAATACTATTGCTCGTCGGGTCGAAAATATAGGAAATAGCATTATCCAGCAAGTTGTACGCAAAGCACAATGTTTATTCTCTCGCTGGATGAATCAATTGATGTTTGTAATACCTCACAACTCGTAGTATTTTTTCTTGGCGTTGACGATGAACTTAAAGTCACACAGGAATTAGCGTCACTTCACAGCATGCATGGCACTACAACAGGAGAGGATATCTTCAAAAAAATTCAAAAAACACTAACAGAATATAATTTGGACTGGAATTGTCTGCAGTGCGTGACAGTTGATGGAGGAAAAAACATGTCTGGTATAAAGATGGGTTTGATTGGACAAATCACTAAAGTTTGTGAGGATGCAGGAATATCAAAACCAATCTTTCTTCACTGTGTTATCCACCAACAATCAGTTTGTGGAAAATACGTTGATATGAGCTGTGTCTTGAAACCTGTTATTTCAATGGTAAATTTAATTCGCTCTCATGCACTTAATCACTGCCAGTTTCGGTGTTTTCTCGAGGAATGTGATTCTGAGTATGTTGACTTGATCATATTATACTGCAGTTCGATGGCTTAGCTGTCTTTCATCTCAGGAATGAAATTGATATATTTCTTATTGAGAAAAACCATTATGAACCACTTTTATCAGTTACCGAGTGGGTTTGGAAATTGGCATTTTTTTCAGATCTGGTGAACTACATGAACGATTTGAATTTAAAGTTGCAGGGTGAAAAAAACTTAATTTGTGATTTATTAACTCATATCAAAGCATTCAGAGCAAAATTGATACTTCTGGAAGGCCAGGTGAAAGATTGTAACTTTGCTCATATGTCATACTGTGCAGAATTGCATAAAAAGGGTGAAGCGGAATTTCCTTTCTCCTTCGCAAATTTAGTTATTTCAGATCTTAAACAATAATTTCAGAAGCAATTTGCTGATTTGGATGCCAATGCTAGGGAAATTAGACTGCTTCAAAATCTGTTTGACTGTGATCTTGCTGATGTCCTAAGTTAAATTCAAATGGAAATTATTGAACTTCAGGCAAACAAACATATTAAAAATAAATACAAGGAAGGAAACTTGATCGATTTTTAAACATTTTTTAACTTTGAGCAGTTTCCAAATTTGAAGAAATTTGCTTGTAAATTTATCTACATTTTTGGGACAACGTGTCTTTGTGAATAACTTTTTCCTGAATGAAATATATCAAGTCAAAATACAGGACAAATTTATCTGATGGACATTTGAAGTCGCTACTTGTAATTAGCGTTTCAAAATTTTAACCTTAGTTTAATAGGATTTTAAAAACACAAAAACATTTCCATCATTCAGATTAATGGTTTTATTATAATTTGTGATGAAAATATGAGAATTTGCTGGTAGTGTTCGTTGTCATTAATATACAATAACTTAATCTCACATACTCTGTAATTAGTTTATAAAATTTTCTGCTTTCAGCCATCCATCCATCTATCCATTATCCAACCCGCTATATCCTAACTACAGGGTCACGGGGGTCTGCTGGAGCCAATCCCAGCCAACACAGGGCGCAAGGCAGGAAACAAACCCTGGGCAGGGCGCCAGCCCACCGCAGGGCACACACACACACACAACCACACACCAAGCACACACACACACTAGGGACAATTTCGGATCGCCAATGCACCTAACCTGCATATCTTTGGACTGTAGGAGGAGCACCCAAAGGAAACCCATGCAGACACGGGGAGAACATGCAAACTCCACGCAGGGAGGACCCGGGAAGCATAAAACTCATATATCTATATCATTTTTAAGATGAAATGCAGCAAAATATGTTTATTACATTATACAGATAAAATATGAACATAATTTAAATAATCTATATCGTTAATAATTAAACATGTGAGGACACAGTGTCGCAGCGCTAGCAAGGAGCTGGCGCTCTGTTCATGGATTGTTCCTGCCTCGCGCTGTATTCTTGCTGGGGCTGGAGCGACACTGGAAGGATAGATGGATAGAATAATTAAACATGTACTACGAAGATATTTCAGTGTTCCTTAAAAGTTTTGAAGAATCGGTGTTCTAAGCTTACCGATGGCTTAACATCTATTACAGAGCTGATTGTGTGGCGATTGGTTACTTGGAGAAAGAAAAGGAAGAACCGGAATTGGGGGTTAGTACGTTTGAAAGAGACAGTACTGCTGCCATAAATTATTTAATCGAAGGTCGCACAGAGCGCAGCAAGCATCTTGCGTGAGGCAGTCTCTGGACAGGGTGCCAGTTCGTCACTATCACTGTGCCACCGTGTTCCCATGTTTAATACATGCTTTGATTCCTATCATCATGAAAATGATATCAAGTATACATCTCAGTATTTAAATTATTCAAAGAGCTGTAATATCATGAATGTAATGGATTCTGTGTCCTGTCAGAGGAAGAGAAACCCCATTTAAGAAGTACGTAGCGATTCACACACATAGAGCACATAGAAGAACACATACAAAACAAAACATTTAACGTGCTACTTTAGTTACAATGGTATTTGAGAAACTAGTAAATTAAACGATTTAAAGATGACGTTTATGATGTTCTACTTTAATGACAAAATAAACTTCGTGATTAGAGTGGAAATTCCGAGATTAAAGTTGACATTTTGAGCTTTTTTCCCACTGTGTGCCTATTTTTTTTTTCTTTTCTCTGTACCCTAATAAGCTTTCATATGACTTTCAGATGGTGGGCTACGACTCGCCTTTTCACTGCGACTTTAATATATGACAACTTATTTCGGGCACTGTGCCACATTGTGAACTTGAACTTTCAAGTTTCTCCGACACTCTATGTCACTCAATCAACTTCTTTTTGTTGTTTATGCCATTGTTTAAACCAACAAATAGTACGTTTTTCCTTGCCTCAACATGTATTCGCTGAAATTCTTCTATTTCCCCCCATGTTTTTGCCATTGTCTTTTCACAGAACACTGAGCTTAAGGGCTATTTATATTGATTGCATATTCAAAGAGGTATAATTCTGGGCGGAGTTGGGGAGTGTGGCAGGTGCATGCACGTGCGTTACTTTTCACACTGACCGGGATTTATGGAGAGGAAGAACGTGGAAGTTGGCAAACACACAGATTTATGCATCTGGATTTTTTTTTGCATACGTACATTTCTGCTTTTGTCCTTACACCATGTTTTAGTGTGAATTCTACGCACGGTTTTATGCATGAGGCCCCAGATGTTCAAATAAAACTTCCTTTCCAAAAATAAAAGACGGACACATTGCAGTGGCCAGGAACATCTCACTCTTTCAATAAATATTACAGTGCACATGGTGATAGGATTTTCCACATTCACAAAACACACACAGATAGGATTGGCAAATTCTAATGACCTTTCAAGTATCCATACAAGGGCAAATAATTAGTTCACAGTTCAGCAGCCAGGAATGAATCAAATCTGTCTTCTTTTCTTTCCTATAACCCTGCATAAGTTTTGTAAAAATAGAGCCACTAGTCCAATCTTCCAATCACAAGGCACTGTTCCCAACATTCACACTACATTGATATATCATAGCCAAAACTCTACCCAATACCCAGTTGTTTCAGCATTTTCAATCTGATTTTATCCACGATGTCTCACCTAACCCTTCCAGAGCTGTGAAATGAATTTCTATGAACTCATCAAGTTAATTTGAAAGTCAATGTACATAACCTCAGTAAGTCCTCTGACACATAGACCTTCATTTTGACTACTGCTGCTACTACCTTTTTGGTTTGCCAGTACCTCTCAATGAAATCATAAGACACTACTGCTAAAATTGCACTGAAAGTTTCATTTAATACTTGCAGCTACAAATGGGTCCCAGGATTAGTAGAATGACAGGACCAACAACCTTTTGCCCACAGTTCCATCCAACTATCTGAGTTCATTCAGACTCCCAGTCTGTGACCTTTCCTGAGATGCAGAAAAAACCTTCATTAGAAGAGAGTTGAATTCATTGTGAAAAGAGGCATTCAGTCACCATTTAAAAAATAACTAAATAAAACTCAGTTACCATCTAAGCCTTCCCAGTCTGGCCAGGCAGACAGTTTGCCTTGTCTGTGTGAAATTTCACAGTTAGGTGATTTAATTTTTATTTATCGATTTCTGTTGTTCTCTGTGCACTGCTGGTGCTTGCCTGCTGCCTCCCATATTTGTTTAACATCACTACAGTGGTTGTTGATATCACGCTTCCTGTGAGGCTTGTGTGTGTGCTTTGTGAGCTGTATCCTGATATTGGCATGTGATGTAGCAAAAATGTGATGTGGCCAGAATCTGAATGAGAGAGAGGAAAATAGCATGCACCTTGGAGGTGAGAGAATACAAATAGCACAATCTAATATATAAGCAAAATTATAGAGGATAGGCACCTTGTTAATTTTGTTCATTGGCTTGACCATCCTATTTAGCTCCCTAATGCAGTCATTCCATCATTTTGAATATCATATTTTCAGAAGCAGAAGCTGTATTGATAAATGATAGACATTGCCAAGATTCAGTGCAGTGGAAAAAAGTAGAAGCAAGTCGATGGAAAAGTTTTTTAAAGCTGTTAAGTGTTACAGTCCAAAAGTTTTAATGAACCATATTCAATAAAAGAATATAGTTATGATATGTAGATAACACAACAGCAACCGTATATTACTCATAAAAGAATATAGTTATGATATGTAGATAATACAACAGCAACCGTATATTACTCCTTCCTTACGGCAATAGCTATTACTGCAAGCCTGACCACCCTGTGCTTTTCAAAACACAACTGATCAATACACTTTTTATCTTAAAAGTCACGACCCCATGTATATCACAAAGACTAAATGCAGCATACTTGAATGGAATGGGATAGGATGAGATATCAGGCTGCTTTTGAGTCAATCATGCCAGTCTATGTTAGATTCTAAATCAAGGTGAAAATATAGGCAGTTCTTGGGAGTCCAGGACCTCTAATTAACTGTTTAATCTACCCGAAAGCCTCAAAATAAATATTATAAGGGTTCCCTGAACAATAATTTTAAAATATGTGCTGCAGTGCTGGTCTACACAAAAGCGGCATTAATAATTTTTCATTTAGAATAACTCTGTTCTGAAATAAAGATTGACTTGTTTAAAATAAGAGAACTTTATTTGCAAACTGAACAATGAAAATGTCCCAAACAATAAAATTTCATCTAAAAGTTACGCTGCTGTTGAAGAGAGCATCAATAACACACTAGCAAGTGATTTATCATCTTCTGCTTAACAACACAGAAGTGTGTAGGTGGCCACTCTGCTTGACACTGGTTAGAAACACGAGGTGGTGTGGTGTTAATTTGCAGATTGTGTATGCATGTTTTACGCAGTTGGTTTAAGATATTCATATCCTACGAGATAGTATTCTATATAGCTAATTGTACAGTATTTTCAACAGTACCAGAGTGAGATTTCAGTATTCAGCCAACAAAGGAGCACTGCTTGGCCCCACTGTTTGGCATGGGACATTTTGCACACTGGTAAATGTCAAATTCAAACATTTTAAGGGTAGAGCTTTAGCTATCCATTAGCACAAATGAAAATTTGGTAGCAAATTTGGTACAATTCCAAATGAATGATCATTTCATTCCACAAAGAGTCTGTTATAATTTGAAAAGAATGCTTCATTTTAAGTATTGTTTTTTTGTTTTTGGATTCTGTATTTTTGTTTCTGTTTTGTGGTTTTTGACTTAGTATTTCATAATGGGACTTGTTGCCTTGGATTGCCTTTTAGGAAAATTCTTCATTTTCTAATTTTCTGTTTCTTTTTATTTTTTTTTTGTTTTTACCATTTTTGCTATTCTTTTGATGGTAACAAATGAATAATAACATTTGTAAACATTTCAAGTTGGACTTATCTCCAAGCCAGAGGTTTTCATGGTTCCTCCCCTTTGTGTCATGATTGAATGTTTTTGTTAATTTTTTTTTTCTTCTGTGACCTTTTTGAGTAATATTTTATATTCATTTTGGGGTGTTCTACAACATAGAATTAATTTTTGACATAATTTTATTTTCATATCGCTCCATTTAAAATTTGATTACGCTTCCCATTTGTTTTGCTGTGGAAGGTGTGGGGTACCCTTCCCCCTAAAACAAAATCCCCTTTCTGAGCAACAAGGTTCTTTTTATAGATGCCACAGTCGTGTACCATTATTCTGCTCTGTTTTTTTGAAATACAGCCTGCAGTATCACAGCTTGCGACTATATCAAACCTGTTAGTGCATCTCCTGGGTCTGATGACTTGACGTCAGTTTGCCCTAAGGCTGCTACTGTGATTCACTTCTTTCTGCTACTGGACTCCTTCTCTGTGGCAGTACATCACTTGACCCAACAGCAGTAGTACACCCTACTTCTGGGACTACCAGCTTGCACCCAATCAACCATGATTAAGTGACCCTACACCTCATAGGGGACATCTCCCTGGCAAACCCTTATTACCTGATGGCTACACCAATAAGCAAGATAGCAGAGCAGGTATTCTAAGTTTATTTATCCATTAACATATCATATATCATGCCAAAGCAGAAGCAAATACTTGTTACAAATTACACTATGTTACATGAATTCCAGTAGCACTTAAATGTTAGCAGCATCATTCCATCATAATTGGTAGTCAGTCTCCCTTCTCCACTCTCAGGTGGCCAACCCTTGCAGTAAAGTGGTTACATTTTGCTTGCAGCTGTCTGTCTCCCCCTCTCTCAGGGGTCTGGGTTGCACCCACTTTCTGACCCTCCGCAGTTCTTTGTCTTCTGACTTCGCCTCTACCTATGTCTGTTAACTCCCAGCTTGAACTTGCTTGTGTTTTTTTTGTAAGACCACTCATCTTGCAGCTGTTTAGTAGTGGTTGACGAAAGCTTTAACTTCTTTGCAAGGCAAGGACCCAAGCTTATGACCATTTGGAGATAAGTTAGTGTTTAAGGGTCCAGACATTTGCTTTTGAGATTAGTGTGTGACTTGTGTTTAACCTTATTTATAATGTTTTAACTTTCCATACCTGTTTGATATAATTAAGCATATTACAAACTTAGCAGTAATATCAAGAACATGCATTACTATTCTGACAGAGAAAAGCCAAGAAAAATGACACCTTTTATTGGCTAACTAAAAAGATTACAATATGGAAGCTTTCGAGGCAACTCAGGCCCCTTCTTCAGGCAAGATACCTTCATCACCACACCACTATCACACAATGACTTCTTTGTTTATTTGTGGTGATGCCATCTTTGTTTATTTGTGGGCACCGACATTCTGGAGCCTTGGCCTGCTTCATTGCTATTGGTAATGTTCTAATAAACCTCTGGGAGTGCGTGGCCTCTAAAACTTAAACAATTGGTCTCTATTTATCTAAGATTGGTTTAATAAAAAACCTTACATGCAATTTATTTTGTTTTGGTACTTTTCTGGTTATTTTTTGCTCTCAGTCTTGTTTAAATCTTTTGATTTTCAGATAGCATCAGGGGTTTACAAGAAAACAGTATTGTCTTTTTGGTAACTGTTGACATCTTCTGTTTCTCTCGACTCTTAACATAGAACATTTCCTGTTTCCCTTTCATGATAGAACACTCTGTGGGTCTTTTATGATAAACATGTTTGATATTTTGAAAATCCCCATTGTTATGTTTCTGCCAAGATCTCTCCCCTAGCTTATGCTTTTTATATATCTTTTTGTTGTTTTTTTCTTTTGTTTATGCTAACATTTTGACTTATGTTTATTATTTGTGTAACTGTGTTTTTAACAGTTTTGTGTACTGTTCAGTTTTTGTTCCTCTGCTTCTCCAGCTATGTTTTTTGTGTTTTGTGGGTGTTTTCCCAAAGTCAGGACCATCTGCCTACCATTGCATAACCACTACCCCAGTCCTAAAAATCATGGGGAAACAAACAGTCCCTTATAGTTCATTGAATGTACTTGGTGGTGTTGGTGAGTTCTCTTGTGATTATTGATTTATTTATTATTGATTCCCTGCAAAATATGACTTCTTGCTCTGCTTCTCAACTTCTCTTTGGATCTGTGATTTTTGGGACTTGTTCATCAGTGGATTGGCTACTGTGTTAAC
Source organism: Erpetoichthys calabaricus (assembly GCF_900747795.2). Lineage (NCBI taxonomy): Eukaryota > Metazoa > Chordata > Cladistia > Polypteriformes > Polypteridae > Erpetoichthys > Erpetoichthys calabaricus. Next base: position 179,999,797 of record NC_041394.2, read on the forward strand.
AGAACTCCTCCAGGGCATTTTGTGTTCCTTTGAGCTTTTTTTTTTGTTTTACAGAGCATTTATAATAAATAAATCATTTATTTTATAAACATTCCTTGTTTGCCCTTTTATGGTTTGCAAGCCAAAGGTTAACAGACACTTCCACCTTTGGGTCTTTATGCTACTGTTTCTGGGACTTTGTGCAAAGAAACTCCATACTTCATGACGCCCTTTTTGGGCCTGTATAGGCCAAGGCCTGCCATTTGAGCTTGAGGTTAGGCTAGCTGGAGTGAAGCCTATTTTAGGCAGGCTAGGGAAGTCCCCGGCCTGGTTTTGTGGGTCCTTTCGAGGCTTCACTTCCCTGTACTATTTTTTTTGCGTTCTCAAATCATGACAGCATCTTCTGGTTTCTTACCTTTAAAAATCCAAAGAAAAAGAAGTCATGGTCATCTGTGGACCAGTCTAGAATTTAGACACACTCATATTGTCCTGGCCAGTGGTTTTATCTCTACAAAGATCATTATCATTAAACAGCATAGCCCGTGGCAGCCCAGCTCTTTTCAGTTCATCTTTTATGTTTTATTACAAAGGGTGTATTGATTTTTTTAATATATCTTCTACAGAGAAAGTAATCTGATGTAGTGCTGCTTAGCAAGATCATATACTAAAAAATAATCCTGTCCCATTACACATTACTTACACTTATTTAAGCTACTTTTACAGATACCATTCGAATCTGACACTTTAGAAAAAATAATAACAGAAGAGTGGTTTGTGTTGCTGTTTCACAGCACTCAAAATCCTGTTATAAAAATACTTCTAGCTCCCTTTTGAATGTACCTCAGAGCATGCAAAACAAATGTTGATATTTAATTTGCTTCATTTATCATTCTGCTGTTCTGTCTGTTCATGCACAAAAAAATTTAAATACTATTAATATAAATTTGATCTACCACTGAAGCGCTTCTTATCATTGTTGTTTACATGCATATGTGTGTGTTGCTAAGACTTCTGTGCTGCCGTGTATTATCTGAAGAAGGCCTTTAGCAACATTTTGTGTGAAATTCAGCTCTCTTTAAAGGTTCCTGCACCTTTCTAAGAATTTGAATGTATTGATTCGAGTTTATGGCTTAACTATGTGGCATACAATCTACAAAAATCACTAATTCTGGATCACAAAAAAACAGTGTTCATGATGTTCCCTGATGAAGGGGTAATGTTAAACATCTTCTTCCAAGGAGAAGTTACATTACGTAATTCTATTGACTGTCTTTTGGTCTCTGGTTCAAAATGATGAATCCTTGTTTCTTGCCTAGTGATAATCTGTGACGATCAGCCTATAACAGAAGAGCAAATGTGAATATATTGTATCCCTATACAGTTTTGTAATTAAAATGTAGGCTTTGTGGAATCCAACTTCTATAAGGATTCTCCAAGACCAACATAATGACCATGACTCTAATCTGTCTAGTTGTTCTTGTAATATTTGTCAGTACATAAAGAAATCTCGAGGTTGCAATTTCCAAACACCTTCTTTATTGAAACAACAACTTGATTTCTCTGAGTCTCTCTCTCTAGGAGCTCTCCTCCCATTTCCTCTCCCCATTCTTTTTTATTTCTTACAGTGCCATCTACTGTCCAATATTAATAACATTAATAACTCAACATAACAGTTATTTCTGAGGCAACCAGTGTATTGTCCATTGTGTATTGTGCCCTACGCAAACAACACCTAGACAAAAAGCATAACATTTAGTGCTCTGCATTAAATTAAAGTAGTCAAATAATATGAGTCCTTATGGGTCCCAACACACATACTACCCAGAGGTTAAAAGAGCATCTGGACTTGCATCTCTGGGTTTTGATATTACAGTACTGCCTGTATGACCATGACAAATCTGATATTACAAGGTTCTGGTTTCTGTTTATAGTTGATTGATCGAAGGTGAATAATTTTACTAGAACAACACAACATAATATTGTTACAGGAACAACACAAATCTGATAATATTGTTTGGTGCATCTGACCAGAGATGTCAGAACAATTTGTGCCAAGGATATTTGGCATCTTTTATTACAGCTTGAACTTCATTTCTGTAGCGCTGACCTCTGCAGCTAAAGGCATGTTACTCCCTCTCATAGTTAGAGCCCAGGAATACTTCAGGAGTTGTAGAAAATATGAGGTATCACAAGGATCTGTTCTAGGCATGCTGTTATTTTCAATTTAAATGCTCCCATTAGACCGAATTATCTCAAACCACAAGGTGAACTACCACAGCTATGCAGATGACACGCAGCTTTACACACCTATAGCTCCTGATGAACCTTATCAAAGTCCTGTGCATAATGCTTGAATGAAAACGGATACCTGAACCTGCCACTAGACCCACTGCATCGATTCCTCTAACACACAGCCTTAAGAAAAAATAATAAAGAACTACTTAAGAACATTAAGACTATTATTTACAGACTTAAAGAATTCTATGTTTAAGGACTCTATTTCTCCTAATTATGTATCTATCTTATGTAAGTTGTAGTGGGGCCACATAGGGGTTTTATTTGAATGTAAGTATGTCCTGTTGAGTGATTGGTAGAATGTGAATAACAACACTGGTTGTACCAATTCCTGTTTGTAAATTGGGGTCGGTGTCTTTAAACAGGTTTGCATCAATGCAGAGGGGCTTGTGGGATTTGTAGTTTGTTGTTTGTAGGCACTGTACCAATAAAACCGGAAGAGAAAGATGTGACAGGATGTTTTGGTTGTGCCACTTTCCAATCAACATCATCTGCAGCAGCTCCTAAACCTTTCAGTTACTGGACATTTGTAGCGGAGAAGGATGGTGCTCGGCCATTGAATTTAAGGACGGCAGTGGGTTCTTTTTCCTCCCAATCCAGTCCTTCAATGGTCTTGGAGAAGAGGTGCGGCTTTGAAGATTATTCTTCTTGACTCTGGTGGTAGGACAGTATTTCACTATCCATGTGCAGGGAAGTAGTTTATTGAATAGGAGCGTTCCACACTTCTTTCCATCATTTAACCATAGTTTCCATTTCCAGAATCACTTCCATCACTTAAAGTAAGGACTTTTTTCAGGACTGTATCCTCATCATGTGGGGGTTTGTTCGTGGGGCTTGTTTAGTACATTTTGTGTTTGTAAGTAGTTATTCTAGCAAATAAGGAACGTTTTACATATTTGTGTGTTTGGTGTGTTTAATCTTTGTGGGCATTTTCCTGGGTACTGTATTGTTAATATTTGGGTGGCATGGTGGAAATATGGTAGGGCTTAGGCATTGGCCTGATTCTATCCATCCCTCATTTTAAAAGCATAGCGTCTTCCTTGCTAAGTAAATCTGGTGGCAACCTCCGCAGATGCTAGAAGTGGGTGGTGTGCTACAAAGTGAGCTTTATTTTTTCTTGTATACTATTTAAGCATTATTATTCTTATCTAAATTGAATTTAATTTTTCTTGCATGTAAATACTTCTTTGACATATTGTAAAGCTCTTTGAGCTACTTCATTTGTAGGAAAATGTGCTATAGAAATAAATGTTGCTGTTTATATTTGATAGTACAGTTTATTCTTGTTTTCATTATAAAGTGTCTTGTCAGTTGTATGCTGACAGTGGTGATCTATAAAATAAAGATTACAATTGATTCATTTATTGAATGGATATTGATTGATGAAGTATAGCAGAAAATACTTTTGTAATTGTACTGTAATACAATTCTTAAAATAAGCTATGCTTTATATTATGAAGAAGGCATTGGCTTTATTCAGCTAAGGTCTAAATTAGTGTAATGTGGTGTGAAATGAGTTGAAACATCTTTACATGGCTGTTCCTGGATTATATCTCATGTGTAAAAGAAAAAAAAACATACACATGATTGAATTCAAAAGCAGAGAAATTTTTCCACAGCTAGCAAACCCCAAGAGTCAATGGGGGAGGGTGCCTTGCTGACATCAAAGCAGAAACAATTGAGTTCACTTCTTCAGCAAAGACAGTACTAACAGAAGGGTAAAAGTGGGTTAGACAGAAATCCCATCATTTATATTTTTTTTTGTTTAATGGAATACTCTTTTTGTGCTTACAAGTGAATTTTAGAATCTCTGATATTGCTGTTCATGTCTCCTAAGTGATCTGAATTTTTAAGGGTTTTTAAATGATTAAGTTACTGTCATATGTATTTTCATAACCTTTCAGCCTCCTTCTACCACACAATTGTCAAGCTGTGTGATTTATAAATGCTAAAGCTCTGTTGTGAGTTCTCATAGTTCACAGGCCAGTGAGCACACATAAAATAACAAAAGTCTGTCAGGGAAGAGAAAAGTCCATTCACCAGTCAGAATGCTTCCTTTTTTCAGTGATGTTCTCCCCTCACCCAGGCATCATTTGCTGGCTTTCATCTCCTTTGACACAGCTCCTGGAAAATTTCTCACTCATTGAAAATCATGTAGAAATTATTTTACAGCAGTTTCCAGTCACACTGTTTTTTTTCTGTGAGAGGGTTGTACAGATCCACATTCCATCTTGGGCAGAATTGGGCATGAGGCAGAAAAACAATCCAAATGGATGGACAGTCCAAGACAAGACACACTCACAACAGGACAATTTGGAGTCACCAGTTAACCTAACATGCACGTCCTTGTGATACTCTGAGAAAATCCTTAACAACACAGGGAGGATCCAGGCAGGGATTTGAACCCAGGAATATAAAACTCAAAGACAGCAGTGCTAACCACTGAAGTATGTCAAGATAAAACAATAAAGCATTTTGCTCGTATTAGCTTGCCTGGAATGTATATTTTTATTGCAGAGCTCATCTTCAGTCCAATAATTCAATAATCTGATATCAGTCAAACACATGGCTAAAATAATAAAATCCAACCATATAGTCTGTGATGAAAAGAACCTAAATAACTGATTAGCTGTGTCTATAACAAAACAAGAATTTTTCTAAAATACTTCTGTTACACTTTGGAATGTGCAAAGTTTAATTTGGTGAAGCATCCAGGGGTACAATGGTACAAAAGGTTATAATTGTTTCACATGTTACCAATAGAACAGTGGCATTGTAGCACAGTGGAAGTGCTCCTGCCTCACAGTAAGGAGACCTGTGTTTGTGGAGTTTGCATGTTCTCTCTGTGTCTATGAGGGTTTCCTCCATGTACTCCAGATTCCTCCCTCAGTCCAAAGACATGCAGGTTAGGTGAGCTGGTGAAGCTAAATTGGCCCAAGTATGTGTTTTGAGTGTGTGTGTTTGCCCATCAGTGAATTGGCGCCCTGTCCAGGTTTGTTCCTGCCTAGTGCCCTATGCTGGCTGGGATAGGCTCTAGCACCATGTAAAGCCCTGGTCTGGATTAAGCGAGTTAGAAAATAACATGACATGTTACAAATAGAAAACAGTTTCCAGTTTTATTAAGAAAATCTTATTTGTCCAACATGATATGTTATGCTTATTGTATTTGTACTAACACAGAAAAAGTACTCTTGTGAAAGAAGTAAGACTAGAAGCCAGTGTTATTGCAAAAACAGCAAATCATTTTCAACTCTCATTTAAACAATTATTAATGCATTAACTGCTTTTATTTGCAGAACAGTAGAAGGTTCTTCCTTCCAGAAAAATTTAATTTATTTTCTAAACCAGCATAATTGATTTTGAGATTGCAATGAGCCAGATCCAATCCTAGGAGCATCTGGAAAAATCATAATTAAATGAGATGCCCAGTCTTTAGAAGACAAAAATCAAACACTTAATCATACTTGAATTTATGCATATCTGTACAAAGAAACTAGAATACCCCAAGAAAAAAACAGATAGATATGGTGAAAACATACAAAGTCCACACAGACAAGAAAAAGGTTTGAAGCCAGACTGATGTCTGTAAGGTTGTGGGGAAAATACAGTAATCCCTCCTCCATCGCGGGGTTGTGTTCCAGAGCCACCCGCGAAACAAGAAAATCCGCGAAGTAGAAACCATATGTTTATATGGTTATTTTTATATTGTCATGCTTGGGTCACAGATTTGCGCAGAAACACAGGAGGTTGTAGAGAGACAGGAACGTTATTCAAACACTGCAAACAAACATTTGTCTCTTTTTCAAAAGTTTAAACTGTGCTCCATGACAAGACAGAGATGACAGTTCCGTCTCACAATTAAAAGAATGCAAAAATATCTTCCTCTTCAAAGGAGTCAGGAGCAGAGACTGTCATAAAGGCAGAGGAAAATCAATAGGGCTGTTTGGCTTTTAAGTATGCGAAGTACCGCGGCACAAAGCTGTTGAAGGCGGCAGCTCACACCCCCTCCATCAAGAGCACAGAAAGAGAGAGAGAGACAGAGAAAAACAAGCAAGCAAAAATCAATACGTGCCCTTCGAGCTTTTAAGTATGCGAAGCACAGTGCAGCATGTCGTTTCAGGAAGCAGCTGCACAAAAGATAGCAACATGAAGATAATCTTTCAGCATTTTTAGACTAGCGTCCTTATCGTCTAGGTGTGCGAACAGCCCCCCTGCTCAATCCCCCTACGTCAGGATCAGAGAAAGTCAGCGCAAGAGAAAGAGAAATGTAAGCTGGGTAGCTTCTCAGCCATCTGCCAATAGCGTCCCTTGTATGAAATCAACTGGGCAAACCAACTGAGGAAGCATGTACCAGAAATTAAAAGACCCATTGTCCGCAGAAACCCGCGAAGCAGCGAAAAATCCGCAATATATATTTAAATATGCTTACATATAAAATCCGCGATGGAGTGAAGCCGCGAAAGGCGAAGCGCGATATAGCGAGGGATTACTGTAAATTAATTCCTAATTGCCCATGTACAGTGAAAAATTCTTGATCAACTGTACCTGAGCCAATTGTCAAGAAATACAAAATCTAAAAAGCAAGTTTGTAAGCTGTATGAAATGGGGACACATTGGTTGGTGCTACTGGCCAAAAGCTCTAAGAACCTGTGTTTAATTCTTAGGAGAATAAGTGCCTGTATAAAGTGAGCACAAGGCTGATATCTCTAATCAGAATTTTTAGATGAGATACAATCATTTTGGATATAATAATAAATAAGGGTGGCACTTCTGGCCAGGTGGCCAGATGGCCTGTTTCTGCATTAAATTGAGTTATTTTTGTAAGTGTTGTGTGTGAAAAAACTTTGATTTGGAGGTGTGTGGGTTTTTGTGTGGACACTCAAATGGCAAAACTCTAAGCAGGACCCCAATCTCAAACAATAACCCCTTGACATTGACAGCGGCAAAACTGTTATGGGGAAAATGTCAACAGTAGCTAAACTCCAAGAGGGGAACCAACCTGGATGTCGACAGCCCCTAAAACTCCTCCCCTGTTGTAACAGAGTCATTCATTGGGCTGGTCCACAGCACCATTAGGCAGGTTTTATGCCTGTGACTGCTGCTTCATGGATCCTGCGTTCATATGCTGTGCTCCATCTTTGTCTGCAGTTATTTGTCCTAAGAAGACAATAACTTTTACAATGCCAAGAAAAAAATCAAACATATAACAATTACTGTATTCTAAGACTCAAGTTCAAAAAGACAAACGAGAGAGAGAGAGAGAGAGACATAGCCTTGGTCCTCTGTTTGCGAAGAAAGATTCTGGTCAAGTCAGGGCAAGTTTTTGAGTATGCGTTAGCAATTTTACATGAAGGAGTTGTCAACACTGGACAGCTTTTGTGGCAACAGGAGAGCTGAAAATGGGCCGTCAGAGCATGAAGAAAAAACCATTTGTCCTGCTATAACAGAGACAGAATGACAGATTGCAGTTCTTAAGATAGAGAAGCATAAGAAGGTAATGATTTTACATCAATGATAAACTCTAATGCCACTTCTGAATGTGTGTGGTTTAAGAGACCTTTGTGCAACTGTTAAATCTGCTGTTCACCGACTTCCAGGGTGCAACTCAGGTGCATCAGGTACAGATGATCCCATACAGAATTTCAGTCTGCTCATAAATGATGGCAGTTAGATGTTTAATTGTGACTGAGCTTAACAGACAGGCACAGAATCTTGTCCAGCACCGCACATTGAAACAAAATTACAGGGTGCTCATTTGATCTGATGTCAGTGTGACGAGTTGCTGATTTTCTTTGCATTTATTGTACAGTATATGATCATTCAAAGTCTGATGTTAAAATGTAGTAATCAACAAAACCTTTATTTTAAACACCTTCTGTACCATCCTGATTATGCACAGCAAAATTGCTATGTGTGAAATTAACACCTCAAGTGTATAGACAGGTCCACACTTTCCTTATGTACACTTTTAATGATTACTTTGACATTGTAATTGTCATTGTAAAACTTAATGTAACAATGCCGATGCTGCAGTATGGATCGCAAGTGAAAGACATCTAAACTTACTTGTTAGGTATTTGAATTTTTTTTTGACAGCTTACCAGTCACTTCGCACAGCAGTGAGAAATCCATTTGAAAAATAAAATCCTTTTCCACACTTTACTTATAGTATCGATGTGTACCGAACAACCGATAAAGTTTACTGATAGTTGGGCAAGGATTGTGAAAACTGGTGAAAAAATAAAACCACTGATGTGTTTTTTTTGTTATTTAAAATTTATTGCTATCTATTTTTACCTTTGTTTTCATATTTTTCTTTGCTTTATCTTAACAGCAAAAAATACCTAATATTGTGAAAATAACTAGGTGTCAGTATAATTTTTTTTAAATATTTATCAACCTCCTCTCCTTCTCTCTCTTTGTTTCTGTCTCAAAATAGTTAGTTGATGGATCAGACTCTCTTTGTTTTTGTTACTTCACATGGTGTACTTTGCTCTGACAACAACAAGTATACTTCTCAGCTTAGGTATTGCATACTCTGTCCCTCTCTCCGTCACTCCTAATCTCATAAGCAGCAGGTTTTGTGATGACTTTGGCCAGGCAGGGCTGACTAGACAGTAAGAAGACCATTTCCCGGCTGGAATGAGAGGATGAAAAGATCACCTTCTGGCTGGGGTGACACAGCATCAGTAAAACCACCTCCTGGTAGAAAAAATTTGAGTAAAATATGGTGAAACTCACCTTTTGAACCATGGGGCACAATGGTATCAATGATATCCTGGTGCTTCTTAGAAGTAAGACCTTTTCAGATCAATCAGTCAAGTAAAGCAGTCTCAGGACTCTTGTGCAGCAGAACACAGGCAGACACTTGGCACTCCGGCATCAGTTCGAAGCACTTTGATGATGAGACAACAGGCAGTAGCTCTCAGACAATACAATCAAACAGCAATTCAGCAGTCTCCTCTCAAAGGGATGCAGCAGACCGAGGAGATCCCACTTCATCAGATGCAGTAGCCTCAAGCAAAACAATGAAGGCAGAAGTAATAATCCTAATTTGAGCAGCAGCGGCAAAAACTAAAGGCCCAGGCTCAACAGCAAATGTAAAGCCTAGATGACTCACACTGAGCACCACAAGGAAATACTGCTGCACAAAGTTTCACAGACTCAACAAGCAAGATATAGGTGGGTGGGTCAAAAAACATTCCAGCAGAAATAAGTGTTGGTGGAAGAATTAAATTAGCAGAAGTAGATAGTAAAAGCAAGAGTACACAAGGAAAAAACAACGAACAGGGACAGGATGGTCCATAAACACTGCAGAACAAACTGGTGTGGGTTCCTAACAAAATATTGTTGTATATACTTGGATTGGAAGTTCAAAAAATGTTGCAGAATACTTAGATGTAGATAACACAGTAGAAACAGAAGCATAAAATGGGTAGTTTCAGCAGATTTAGTTTTGGTAGGTTTGTGAGATATTGCAGCTTTTCCATAATATAACTTTACAACTGTTTTAAATTATACCAAAAGGAAATTAATGCTATCTTAGCAAGAAAAAAATCTGATTTTTAAGATCAGAAAGTGCTCATCAAGATTAGGGATACTCAAAAATAGTAGATGCAGTATAATGTTTTTTAGCAGTATCCTCTGATTTATTTTTGATAGAAACAAAATAAATACAGTCTATACGTTGATAGATGTGGAAATGATCCAATCTCATTCGGTGTTGGAAATGGTCACCTTCTTCTTGCAAACACAGATCGACATGACGCTCTTTATTGGTAAAGGTATCCGCAAGCATCATAGGGGTGATAGCAGTAATTGAAGATGTGAGTTCCAAAATCTGCTAATTACACCTTTTGGTAAAATTTAGTGAACACGTGATTGTGACTTTTCATGCAGTTGGTCATGCGCCGAAAATATGTTTGAGCTTCTAAACCTGCTAATTGCAACAGTGTAGCACTATAGTTTTGGGGATTTAGTTTCAAAATCTGCTTATGGACCCAGATTTTCCTATTTATCTCCAAAATTTATATTTTGTACTTAGCTGATTTTGGAACTGAGCTGTTTCTGACAACAACAATTTCCTGTTCATTGTTTTGCTCCATGCTTCAGTCTAGCAGGCCCAAACAAGAACACCAGGCAAAATAATTAGAATAGCCCCAAAATATACCAAAAGCCCCACAAGAGGTGGATGACCATAACCCCCAGGCCAACAAAGTTTTTTTTTTTTTTTAATAGATTTATTTCATAGATAGAAATATACAAGTAACATGTTCAAAAAAGCAAAACCAAAAATAACTTTCAAAGGCAAACAAGTACCAGTACAAACATCCAGATACATTAACCAAAAGATCAAAAAGCCAACAAGAAATAACAATTCTCAAAATAAGACTCCTTCAACGCAGTCTCCTAATCTGAGCCTTTTCTGTACTGTCTTAAATAGACAGAAGGAGAGCTCAGGACAAAGAGACACAAACTAACAAAACATAATTATCAAATTATAGATAACACTTATAAAAATAAAATAAAATAAATAATAAAAATAAATATGCACATTTGCAAACCTTTCTGAAAATACGTTTTCAATTTACTTTTGTGAGTTATTGAGTGTAGATTGATGGGCAAAAATGTGAAATTTATCAATTTAAAATGAATCTACTCTAATCTAATCTTTTGATTTGCCTCTGTTAGATACCTGAATTTTTCATTATTTAATTAGTATTAATTTTTTGCTCTTGCATTATTTTTGTGGAAATGTTTGTTCTAATAAGTCTTTTTTACAGTTCCCTTTACAGATTTATAAGTTTGCCAGTTTTTGAATGTGCAGATCCCCAAAGCAGGCTTCTTTAGTTTTTTTGTTTTTTTTTTATATTTTTATTTTATTAATTTTCATTGTAATCATTCCATACAAACAGATCAATTTATAACCCAACAAATTTGAAGACAAATCAAACCCCACCCCTGAGAAGGAGAGCTTAGCTAAAGGAAAATTGCTTAAGGCTTTTTAATAAGGCAACATTAAACAAAAGAAAGGGAGAAGTAAATATCTATGTAAATAAGAGATGGAGAAGGGAGTTAAATGCGGTAATAGTTATTTCTCTTATTCTTTAGTTTTGAGGGACAGTTTTTGTTAGTGAGACCTATCTGCTATTTCTAAGGCCTTTTATGTTATATTGTGTATTTAGGCCTTTATTATTATTTTTGATGTTTTTGAATAATTACATGTTATACTTTCATGTACAGTTTATTCTGTTTGGGCTGTAATTATGTACTGTCTTTTTAAATTCCTTGTTCTTTGTTGATGGAACCACAAGAATTGGGGCCACCCTGATGTCACCACTTACAGTTATTCCATCTAGCTTTTTCTTCAGAACCAAGGCAGGATCCAGCAGTTCAGCAACTGTTTATGGTTGGAGTTTGTGAATATTTCTGTTTCTTTATTGGATTTTAGGTTATGTATTCATCTCTTGCTTTTATCTTTAGGATTTTTATTCAGAACTGTTTAATGTTACTTTGTTTGCTGTGGAATGCCTTTTTAGGCATATCCTTTGTCTGTTTTCACTCCTTGAAGCATTATGCTTGTATTTTTTTTTCTATTTTATTAATAAATCCTTCTTCATTGCTCTTCTGTGCATAGGCTGAGGTTTATGGTTACCCTTCTACTTGTGGGGCTTGTTGATATATTTTTGGGACATTTAAGTTTGTTTTGAAGTTGAAATCCATTTGGGCCTGCAAAGCCTGAGCCAGGCAATTGGAGTTAGGTTTAAGCCTCACTGGAGTGACGTCTATTCCAGGCAGGCAAAGGAGGCCTGGCCTCGTCAATAAATCCATTTGTGAAGCCTTTTGGAGGCCCCACACCCTTTTGCCATGTCTATGACATGTGATCACAACTTTTTAGGAGTAAAAGCCTGAAGATCCTTTTATTGAAAATAAGGTCCCTGTATCTGAATATTTCTTATTATCATTATTTGTTAGAATGATAGACAAGATAAACCTAAGAAAACCAGATATGAATATAGCCATCCTCTCATTACTCCTCATGCCTGACAAACACCCAAATTTAGTTATCATCTCTTATTGCTCATTGATACAGATGTCAAATTTATTTTTATTACCCATCTGAATCAAAACTGTTATTCCATCTATGATCAAACATGATATGTCAATGGTAGGTACACCTCACTATGAGTAGTTGCTTATTTAATTTAATTAACTTTTTAAAACCTAACAATTTAAAACCTATTATTGTGTCATTAGATCCAGACATCTGGCTTTTGAAATTCATTTCTTAGATGTGGCTATTATACACCTACCCAATAGCTACAGTTTTTTTAACAATGGAATAACATAACAATAACAGAATTCCCATTTTAACTTTTCTGCTTTCACTTTCTACTGTGCCTCTTGCCTTGCAATATCTGAATTTATTTATACTGTATGAAGGGGATCCAGATTGCTAGCACACAGAATAAAATCAGACTGTTTTCAGATGTTGTAATAAGTTGGATAACACATAATTTAAATTGAAGAAATTCTGCTAATGTGTATAGACTTAATGACTAGAGTTCAGTATATTATACAATATTTCCACAATTATAAATGGGTAGACTGCCACTCTGGCCCTTACCAGTACACCTTTATCAACTGGGAACGTGTAAAGGATTGTGCTGCCATAGGATGTAATTGTGAGCTATGATTTAAAAAAAATGCCAGGTCATTTTATCCAATATATCCAATATTTGTACTTTTGTCATAACTTTTTGTTGTTGTTTCTTCTTTGTTATTAAAGCCTGTTTTTCCAGAAGAACTTTAGAAAACTGAGAACAACTCATTCAGTCCAACATTGCAAAATAACATCAAGTTGAGTTTTGAATATCCCTGAAGTTCTACTGTCTATCATGCTACTTGGCAACTTATTTCATGTGTCTATGGTTCTCTGTGTGAAGAAAAACCTCCTAATATTTATGCAAATGTTACCATTAACAAGTTTCCAACTGTGTTCCCATGTTCTTGTTCAATTTAAAGTAACAGTCTTGATTCACTCTTCTGTTTATGTCTGTGTTTAGTTCGGTGATACTTACAACTGCCCTCCAACTGTGCACACAAGTGTTGTTTTTTTTTATATCTACCTTTCTCATTATTTTGATTAAATTCTTAATTTTATCATTATGTGTGGAAGATTGGAATACTACACTCCAAAAACTACCCTTCACTCACTTTTCTCAATGGTAACATTAGATATCTAAGAATTAATATTTCCCCCAAGATCTCAGCCTTACTGTATGTCAGTTTTCAAAATTATATAAAATATTACCTTCTGTTGATTTAGACTCTTCCAGAGAAAAAATGAGAACAAGATTTTTCAATTAACCACTGTCTTGGCCCCTGGATATAGATTTGCAGTTTCTTCATGACTAATAGAAAAACATGAAAAAATACTGAATATAAATGAATTCATAGAGTACATTTCACTCAACAAAATGTGTATAAGATGGATATATCTAATTTGACAAGGTGCCCCAAAGCATGTAAGTTTCAAAAAACACTCTTTGGGGACTTCCCCTCAAATCCCAGCTAGATATAAGGGCAAACTTAGCATTTTTATAAAAAAAAAAAGTTTATTCTCACAAAATGTTGTAGTGCACTCTGAAGCACAATCCAAGTGAACAAAATCCCAACACAAAATCCAAGACATAGTCAAAAAACAGAGCATAGGCTCAAAATATCCAAAAATCATACGTAAAGTAAAATTACAGTAGCACATGAAACACTCCTAAGCACATTCAAAATGAACCATCAGTAACTGTGGAAGACCCTATGGATTTATAGGGTGGAGGGCAATTCCTGGCAGTGAAAGAAAGGTGGCCCTGTGTCTTGGGGGACCACCCTTAGATACAAATACATGAAAAAATAATAAAGGACACTGCAAACAAAACAAATCAAATAGCAACACATACAAATAAATGAAAATTGTATAACAAAGACACAAAATAAGCATTTGAACCACAGTGCTGGGAAGAACCCAGTTTGAGATATAACAATAACAACCTCATAAACTGGCTCATATTGCCCGGTAAATACCACAGATAACTATACTGTTTACATGCAGTTTCAATTTGCAAATCAGTATGACATTTTTAGCCAGCAGTCATTCATATATTGTCTTTCTTTATTAATTGTTGTATTCCTTTATTTTCATCTCTTTGCTTGCATGGAAATCTCACAAAATCACTCCTGTTGTTGTAAATCGGTTATAGTTTTAAGCAGGAAAGTCAAGAATGTTGTTAACATCATACAATATTTAAATCTTCTTACAGATCACATATCCATAGAGAAAAAAACAGCATCTACAGTATGAAAAAAATTAAGTTACACAGTTCAAAGCAATATGAGAACCTTTTTATTAATAATCTATAACAGCAACTGTCAATTAAATTGAGACCCAGACTCATTGATCTTTACCTCCTTTCCTTAAATTTAGTGTAATATATTTTACCTTACTCTGTTCTTTTTAATTTATTACTGATACATAAATAGATAGATAGAACATGATGTCATAGATAGATAGATAGTGTGAAAGGCGCTATATAGGCACCTGACCTGACACAGAGGCACATATAAAAATAAACAAACTTTTATTTTTCTTCGCCTGTGGGGCATGTCTTCCCCTTGACCCCACAGGCACAACACAGTCCCAAAAGACACTCCAGGTGCTCCAGGTGGTTGATCGCCGAGGTCCGGCTGCACTTCCGGGTGTGGTGAATATGCTCCCCATAACAGCTCAAGAGTCCCAGCTACAGCACCCCCTAATGGTGCCTGCGGGACCCAACAGGGCTGCACCCAACTCCAATTCCCATGGAGCCCTGTGGGAAACCGAGGCATTGCTCCAACCCAGGGGGGCGGCCATCTAGAGTCCAGGGGGAGGTATTGCACCAGTCCAGGGCTGCTCCCCCTGAATATAGAGTGAAGGGGCGTCCCGGCCAGACATGGACCCTGGCCGCCTGCCACAATAGATAGATAGATAGACAGATAGACAGCTTCTAGGACAGCACATTACAGAGTGGATGGATGACATTAGTCATGACGTACTCTAATTTTGCATTCATTTACTTTTCTACGACTGCCTCCAGTGAGTCAATTGTTTATAGCTAGTCATCCTGATCTGTTTATTCAGGCACTTGGCATTCCCAGAGCTTGTGTTACTCCTCCTGAAGACCATAGCATAGAAAATTACAAAGACAACTATGGATTGGTAGAACATTCTACTTTGTGTACTTCTACTGTAATGGTGCTGAAGTGATTGAATGTTGGCTAAATGTAATAATGGGTTCTGTACTGTTTATAATCCATAATCAATAAAAAAAATAAAGATTACACCTGTCAGGTATCAGCAGTCTGGAGAGTTAAAATAGAAATTCCTGTCAGGCATCAATTGTAGAAGTCGAGCCTTGAGAGCACAAGAGCCTGAATAATACATTTAGTAGAATGGGTAGTTAGTATTGTGGTTATTGAGAAAAAAGAACCTACAGGACTGCGCCAGTGAAGGTTTTGGTTAAAACATAGGGAGAGAGAGAAAGAAAGACAGAGAACCATCCACAGTCACATCATTTTTCCCAATGGTTAATGTTGGTGTGAGAAAGTGTAACCGTTAACAATATGTCAGATCTGAATAAGTTTAAGATCATTTTGAAAATTCATGTTGACATACTGTAACAGAAGGATAAAGGTGTGGGCTGATGCCACAAAGAAGGAAATGAAAATTAATTATTGGCATAGAGGTTACATTAGAAGCAATGGGATGATGTTGGAACAAATGTAGAAGGGGAAGAAGGCATAGTACCAACCTATGAGGCACACATGAGGAAAGTTTCCAAAAAGAAAACTGAAAGTTAGGCCAACAGAAACAGAAGGACCAGTCGAAAAGGAAGGACCTAAATCAGGATAGCAATGAATATGCAATTCTAAGTTTAAGCACAGATTAGATAACTACATCACAAGTTGATAAGAAATCAATAAAGATTAAACCAGAAGAGAGAAAAAATAGTTTGATCAAAGTCAAGAGCATCTGTAAATGAAACTAGCACAATTTGCATGGTATACTTTTACATCCAACAAAAGCAAGAAGGGTGGTCAGTGGTAAAAAGTGTTCTAGTGTCTTTAACAGAAATGGTAAAATGGAAAACTACATGGTATTTCTATACAATAACAGATGACCCAGGGCACCCTGACAATAGCAATCACATAGTGTAAGCTTTCTTGAAGTCACCTGGCATGATACCTGTACATAGCGAGCAGTTGAAAAGAAAAGATATGTGGAATATAGTATGGAATCAGAGGAGTGCAGATGGTCATGAGAAAATAGGATCCTGTATGCAGGTGAAGAGTCTGAGGATACAGAGTATATCAGAAATATCAAGAGAGGATGAAAGCTAAGAGCAGCAAAAGGTGAATCAGAGGACATCTGGGCAGTTTTGAAATGCTCCTGAGCATTAACAACCTTAGAAGTGAAGAAGGATGCAACGTATTTAGGAAATGTGGATGATGTGGTGGGGAAATATGAGGATTAAAAAGATAATTGAGAGTATGGAAGAGGTAACAAGTATTTCGTACTGGAGATTTAGCAATTGTTAAAAAAACATGTCTGAAAGACAAATAATTAGAAGGAAGAAAGGAGAGAGAATAATTGTTTTTGGAGGGATGGATCTTTTTTTAACAGCCTTTGTAATAATAGCACCACTCTTTCCATTTCTCTATGAAGTCTAAAAAAGAAACTATCTCCTCTTTTAACTATTCCACAAAGAAAACATTTCCAACATTTCCTAAAATGATATAGGATGTGTCAAATAACAATTACCATTCCACAAGGCTCCAGACCATGCAGTCAAAAAGTTCAGGTTTCTGCATAATTTTCTGTCCTAAAAAAGCAGAATCACTGCTCTGTATCTGAAATTAAAAAAAAAGGCTTGAATGTTGTAACTGCAAAACAAAGTTGAAAACTGCACTGGACTTTAAGGTATTGTCCACACCAAAGCAAAAGCAACTTAAAAGATGTTTCTGTTCTTTTTTGTAAAAAAAATAAAAAGAGAACATGAGGTTATGTTTTAGTTTGACTTCTGATTATAGATTTCTGATTATATAAATATCAGGAATTTCACCTAATTTATTGAACAGGAGCCTGTGAACATAAAACAATGGTGTTCTGATGATGGTATGCTATTCTCGTCCAAAATTTTCAGGTTCCAGTTACCTAGCACTTCCACAATAAAGTCACACTGAGATCTGAGATGCTACATTTAATAGAACTGCTAAACAAATTGTTCTGTTTACCTAGAATCCTCTGCATGAAACACATTAACGTATGTAAATATTATATAAAATACATACGTTTTCTATCACCTTTGCAAAAATTATTAGATTCTATCTTTGCCCTTGTAACTCTGATTAATGATATATGTATATTAAAGTAGCAGCAAGATTAAGGCTTACATATTCACTTAATAATTTCAGACATTTCTATTAGGTCTCTTCCTAATCACCATTTGCTTAAACTGAAAAGATTTCATTTTTTTCTCTGATTTCCTGTCTGTAAACCTGGAATAATTCCAATAACTCTACATTTCTTTTAGCACAGTTGTAAATGTCAGCAAACAAAAGATTTTAAAACAAAATTTGTGAATAAATTATACAGTATAAATAGCACAAAGACTTATTTTGTTATAGTATGATTAAGTTATGAGTTTACAACCAACAGAAGCCTTTTGCTGTGTTTTTGGATTACATGCTTCTCTGACTGTGAATCCCAGGAAAATGCAGTGGTAACCAGTCTGGATTACATACACTACAACATACACTGGGTTTCTTGAGATTTTTTACTATCGTAAATGGAAGCACAACTTATAAGTACTATGATACTTTGTATGTTTTACTCCTCACTTCTTAATCCGATCATACTTAACAATGATACTGGGAAATTTGTAAGAATACTAGATCTTGACCTAAAATTTTTCCCTGTAGACTTTTCTGAGGTCTGGGTTTGTTCACACTTGACTCTGATTCTAGAAGTTACAGGAAATTTCAGGGGACAGTCTGCATGTGTGAAATTGAATATTGTACAAAATATAATGAAAAACAGGGCTGTGGTCCTGCGGCAATAATGAGAATGCACTAAGTTCACTAAGAAGTGACCAAGTCTATCCATTACTTGGAATGCTACAAACATGCAAACAAGCAACTTGCTTCCTCAGGACCTGTGTGGTACATTTAGAAAAAAGTCTCGCTGAACATGGCTAAAACGTATACTATTTTGTCCTAAGACTCTGGCAGGATGACCTCTGCACATTCCCTTCTGAAACAGCACACAAATGCACTATTTGACTCTTAGTCTCTTTGTCCATTTCTGCTAGTGAGATCTTCTCTAACTTACTTGTATCCTATAAATCACGTCTTGGATGCACTTCTGTGATCAGAAGAGTGTCTATAAATTCTCAGGATCACCGTGTTGCTCCCATTGGTGGCTCCTGAACCAACTGCAACTCATTACCTATTTTTCAAGGGTTGGGCCTCCATGGAAGCTTCCAAACTAAAATCATAATATGTTGCTATGAGAATCTAGCATGAATAAATAAATAACACTCCATGTCAAGTATAAATAATATATTTTCAGTTTGTGTTTATGTGTAAAAGGAGAAAGGCAGCTAGTTCAAAATTCAGCTGTCCGTATTGTAACTTAGACCTCTTCCATACAACACAAAACTCCATATCTTAAACAGCTTCATTGGCTTTCTGTAAAATTTCACATTGATTTTAAAATTCTTATACTTAATTTCAAAGTACTTTAGAACCTTGCTCCATTATGCCTCTCTGACTTCATACATGTTTATACCCCCAACCACACTTAGTTCTCCTCATCACCCTCCTTGCACACCTGATCACCATGGGTTCCAGGGCATTTAGTCGTAGTATTCCTCGTCTCTGGAACTCACTACCACAACAAATTCGGTGCAAAGATTCCCTACCCTTTCTCAAATCCGATCTTAAGAATTACCTATTTAGAGTAGCTTACACTATATGACCTTAGGCCATATTTTTATTTGCTTTGTTTATTTTCATTTCCACAGATATATGAATAATGCTAGCTGTGTAAGCCCATGCTGTAAAAAGTCAAGGCTCGTAGAAACTATTGAAATCGTCAGAAAAAACTTAAACTGCAGAGTCAGCGGTTTCGTTTTGCGGACGTGCTTGCCCCTCTTGTCTATCAGCGGCTAAGCGAGTTTCTGTCTAATTTGTCTTTCCTCTGCGGTTTCACTTTGGCAACGGAGTTGCTTTCTTTCACCTTCATGCTGTAGCCTCATACTTCTTTCTTCTTCCGACTCGTTAACTTAGGAAATGCCTTGCCGGCTCTTTGAGCTTCATGCTGTAGCCTCGCACTTCTGGGCCAGACGGGCAGACACACACACTTCCACGCGTAGACATTTATATATAAGATATGTTTGCATGCATGTTTACCTATTGTTGGTTTTATGATTTTATTGTTTGTATTGTATTGTCCTTGGGTGTTTAGAAAGGTACCATGAAATAAAATGTATTATTATTATTATTTTTATTATTGTTATCTACTCTATATATATTAAATCCTAAGCCTAAAAGTGCAACGATTTTATGTGACGTTTTTATGTCACGTTTTATTTCATGCTTAAAATTGGGCTTATTATAAAACCTACATATATATGTTGTGACAGTAGGGGGGCACTGTCACACCTCCAAACCCGCAGACAATACGTCCAAACACCAGGTAAAAGTATAAGAAATTAATTTAATTTCTTTATAATGTGCACAAAGCACCTCCACCTCCACAATATCCAATAAACAATAATAAATCAACAATAAACAATAATAAATCAACAATAAACAATAATCAATCCTCCTCTCCACCCAGCAGCTCTGTCACACTCCCTCCCAACTCCGGCTCAGCTTGCTGGGTTTCCCAGAGTCCTTTTATAGTCCTTGAAGTGCTTCTGTCCCTCAGTCCATGTGATTCCATAGCACTTCCGGGTCAGATGAAAACTCTTCTTTTTCTTCAGCCCAGAAGTACTTCATTTCTTCCATCCGCATGATGAGGTAGTACTTCCGGGCTATAATAGAAACATTCGTGCCTCCCTGCAACGTCCCGTGGCGGCCCCTACGGTATCCAGCAGGGCTGTGAAGCCAAACTCCATTGTCCATGATGCCCTGCGGGAATTCGGGGCACCTCTATGTTGCAGGGAGGACTCCATCTAGCAGCCTGGGGGTGTTGGCTGGGATAAACTGCCAGCCATCCCTCACAATGTTTGATATCATTCTTTTTGGAATTTGTTGACCTTTAATGTGATGTTGTTAGATTTTCAGATTCTTATTCTGTTTTTAAATTATAAATTAAAAAATATCAAGAACTCGTGTCCAGCGAGATGAGAGTTTGTGCCAAAAGATTTAACCACGCCTGGGGCATAAAAATAAAAATAAAAGACAAAGAGTAGGACAGCTGCTGCACAGGCTTTTAAATGTTTGAAGCGCCGTGAGAGGAGATTAAAAAAAAAACTGTATTTGTTTTCCATTGTGTCACCATTTAAGAGGGGGTTTCGGAGGAGCAACTGTGTCTCCCTGGGGTGCGTTCAGTCCCCCTCTTCACAACACGAGCAGCAGAGATGCAAAGTGGCTGGCATGTAGCACAGGCAAGGGAGGTTGGTGAGTGAAGTGAGCAGGGGGAACCCCCTATTTATTATTATAAATCTGAAAGCATGTTTTTGCACTTCAAGCAATGACCGGCAGTAAAATATGTGCTCTACTTGTTAGCATGATAAGAGATCTGCAGTCATTTAACTTGCTTTTGAGTTTCCCAAGGAAGAACAAGTGATGGTTTCAGCTGACACTTCCTAAAGCATAACAATAAATTACAATTTGCCAGAAAGCAGACAGTGTAGTTTTATTGACTAAAGCACTGAAATTTCAACATGAAGGTTACCATTTCAGTTTATGGATTTTAATGTTTGCGTAACCCTAAATAAGTCTACTGACGTGATTCTGCACCATTTGTAAAAAAAAATTTCTGAGCCCAGTCATTGTTCTCTTGAATTTGCAAAATCTTCATTGATCTGTGTCTTTTCCTCTTTTTTCCAGAAAGACATGTTGGTTAGGTTGATCAGCTTTTCCAAGATGGCCATATTTGAATGTTTTGTGTGTGAGGATGAATGGGCTTTGCAATAAAATAGGGCCCTATCCATTGAGATTGTACATGTGTTACATATATATATATATATATATATATATATATATATATATATATATATATATATATATATATATTTGTATATTTGTAAGCAAGTGTAGTATTGTTCCTACCAACCTAATGTCAAAAGATTTATTGCTTGTACCTATGATTATATATCTTGCACATTCATTACAAATTAAATGTTAGAGGCTGTCTTAATGTACAGAATCTATTGTGTTAAAATAATATCATTGTGTTCCAGATTTCAATGAGATGCTCATCGTCCTGTTATAATGCAAGTCACGTTTCAGTGATATTTTGGTCAATTTGTAATTAACATACTTCATAAAGTTGTTTTGTCTCGGTTGAAGCCCCTTCTAGCATAAAATGACTGTCTTGATAAGTTTCAGTCTGGACTGAGGCCATGTCACAGCACTGAATCTGCCCTACTGAGAGTGACAAATGATCTGCTGCTAGCAGTTGAATCTAGGAGCTGTGCTACAGTATGTTAATTCTGCTGTTTCTGGCTGCTGCCTTCAACATGGTTAATCATTATATTCTTATTGTTTGACTTGAACATTGGGTTGGAATTTAGGGTGCTGCCCTTGTGTAATTTGCATCCTACCTTAAGAGACAGATTTTACTGTCAGCTTTAGTAATTAATTATCTCCTTCAGCCCCTGTTAGCTGCAGAGAACCACAAGGATCTGTTCTGGGACCAATTCTTTTTATTTCATATATGTTGCCACTTTGTACTATACTTATTAAGTATAACATCCCTTATCATAGTTTTACAGATGATACACCAAGTCTACCAGCCCCTGAAGCCTAACGATAAAGACACTCTCAGTACTCCCTTCAGCTGTTTTGAGGATGTCAAAAGTTGGATGGCATCAAAGATTTTTCAACTAAAATCAGAGATTAATATTTTTGGCCTTTCATTCTCTTTTAAAAGTATCAACAGCAATCTTGTTCCACTAAATCCACACATTAGGTCTTATGTTAGAAACCATGGTATTATCTTTGACTCAGATTTCAAATTTGATAAACAGATAAATGCTGTTGTCAAAAGTAGCTTTTTCAGTTTGGGACCATCATTAAAATGAAACCATTTCTATCTTTAATGATCTGCAAATAACTTATTCATGCTTTTGTTTCATTCTGTTTAAACTACTATAACCCCCCCTCTACTGGTGTTTGCCTCTCATCTCTATCTTGACTGCAACTAATTCAAAATTCTTCTGCCAGAGTCTTGACTGACTCAAAAAACATCACATTTTACTCATATTAGCTCCTCTTCATTGACTCATTGACTGAAATATAGAGTGGATTTCAAAATGTTATTGTTTGTAAACAAACATAGTCCATTCACACCTATCTTGCTCATCTCCTCTGTCCCAACGTATCCATCAGGTCTCTCAGATCCTCTAGTCAGTTATTACTGTCTGTTCCAAACACAGACTTGAAACTGTGGAGTGATCATGGAACAACCTACCCTTCTCAAGATCAGCTTCCACAATTGATTGTTTTAAATCACAGTTACAAACTTACTTTCATGTAGAATCACACACACACTTTAGCTTAACTTTTTTTGTATTTTATGACTCTTAACTGTCATGCATTGCTCTTAGCTAATGTATTATAATGGATTTTTACTCATTTTTCTTATATGTTACTGATTTTACAGTTGTAAAGCAGTTTCATCAACTTTTATTTGTTTAAATGTGCTATATAAATAAATATGACTTAACCTAATATTTGGCATTATTCTCTCTCCCTTTCTTGCCATCTCATCAGATTTTGTCTTTTCTTTCTTCCCAAAGTCAAGCATTTGACACCAGCTCTTTCCCGAAACCCATATTCTTTTTGTCTTTAGCTACGAGACAGCTTTTAACCCCACCAGGAATCATTTCTGGCCATACTCCAGAATCATTTTCAGGGTCAGGCTGGTATTCTCTTAGCATGAGAGACACAATTTCTTAAAGGGTTAAAGGGAAAACTAAAAGAACAATTGCAAGCATTAGCTAAAGATTATTACACAGGGTTTAATTAAATCATTGACCAAAATCTTTAAGGGCAAAGCAAAGTCAAAGTGAAAAACAAAACACAATTTAAAGCAGAATCTTTCTTTCAGTTTGGCTTTGTTGAGTGCTAGTCTCTATCAAGTCCATTTCTTTAAAAGTTAAAGTCTAAATGCTGTATAATTTAGCCTTAAGCAACTATTAGCATTATAGTGACCAAAAGCATAAAATGATGCCACCTATGCAATTCAAAAACAGAAAATTGTAACAAAATGACATCATTAGAATAATGATGAAACATATAACTGTATAAAAAATAAAAAATGATAAATAAATTGATGCATGCATATATTCTTAAATATTCTTAGCCCATTTCAGGGTTGCAGGGTTCAGGAACGAGGAACTGGCATCCCAGCCAATGTGGATTCCCCTCCCTTACCTGGTCAGGATGCTTTAATAAGAGGTCATGGAGAGAGCAACAATATCTCCTTTCTGTAGCAGGCCCCGGATGTGGAAGGATGTTTCAAAGGGCACAGCAGGGCTGGCATCCTAATAAACATTGAGCAGCTCCCAGGATGAACTTGAGAAAGGGGAAGGACAGGACAGTGGGTGACTGCCTTGTCTGGGCAGATTGTCCACCTGTATACTGGGTGTTTGGACAGTTTGGATGCCCCTTAGATGGTCCCATGGCCCTGCCCTCTGAGGTTGTATGCGGGCTGTCAGCAGGAAATCTTGGATAGTGATTTCACAAGGACTGAAGTTAAAAGATAGCTCAAGGAATCAGGAGAGGAGACAGACAACACTCACCTCGGGAGAGAGAAGTAAAATGGAAGAAGCAAGGGAGTGACTGACGTTACTTTATCCTGTACTGGATTTTGAGGGAGCCACTATGTCACCGAGGGAAGGACACCTGTAAATAAAACACGGTATTGTGAATAAAAGCAAGATATTTGCATCCAGAAATGTGTGCCCACAGTTGTGTTGGGGATCTGGGGCTCTGCAATGCATCCTGCTGGCCACACAAAATATATACATACATATATATATATATATATATATATATATATTGTGGGAAATGGCCAGCTGTTCATCCCGGCCAATACCCCCAGGCCGCTAGATGAAACACACCCTGTAGCATGGGAGTGCCCCAAAGACCAGCAGGGAATCATGGACAATGGAGTTTTTATTCCCGACCCTGCTGGACACCGTGGGGGCCACCAGAGGACGCTGCAGGGAGGCTCAAAGACTTATATGTGCCATATAACCCGGAAGTGCATCTTAATAACCGCGACAGGGGAAACGACGTACTTCCAGGGTGAAGAAGAAGAGTTTTTATATGACCCGGGGGTGTTCCAAGTCACATGGACAGAAGGGTGAAACACTTCCGGGTCATGGACTATAAAGGACTGTGGGAAACCCCAGATGAGTGAGCTGAGCTGGGAGGAAGGGTGGCAACGTGTCTGGGAGAGGAGGAATTAAGATTGTTTATTGATTATTGATTATATGAGTAGTGTGGAGTGGAGGGTGCTTTGTGCACGTAATTATTATAAAAATAAAGAGGCTTGGACTTTTACCTGGTGTTTGGCGTGGTACCTGAGGGTTCAAGGGAGCACTAGCACCCCCTACTGTTACAATTTATATACATATATATATATATATATATTTATATGTATTTATATACTGTATATATATATATAAATATATAGTCAAGCTCAGTGCATCTTCGGGGATCTAGCAAGGTAAGTAATACTGCTGCAAGTTGAGAGGGGGCTACTGTTGCTTACCCATTTTCCTCTTCCTTCTACAGTACTGAGAGATGTCAATAGGATGACATCTGACATCACTTCCTCTTCAGTTTAGGAAACTCCACCCCTTCTGTGGTCCCTGTATGCAACCAAAGCACCCACCAGACCCCAGAAGTAGGCGTTCAGTCTCAAACTGCGTCTGAGGGAGACAAAGCCCCTGCTCCGAAGTGAACCAAATAATTCATTGTTTGTTGGCAGACTCTGGTAATTTTGCTCTTTTATTTTTGTGCTATGTTTTTTTCATTAATTTGCCTTCCTATTAAATAGGGTTTACCAGGGTACCCAACTCATTGTGCTGTTCTTATTATCTGTTCTTATTTATTACAGTATATACATTGTCACACATACACGTCAAAGGGTAACCTTCTGGGTCACAAGGGGGCACTGTAACTGAGGTTATCATCTTCTTTTCCAATGAGGGCACCTGACTCCACCCCTTCTGATGTGAGGACTATAAGACCAAGATGGTCCCAGAAGAGCAGAATGCCGGAGGGAACACCTAACTACCCTGACCACTCTACAGATAAATATTACCTTTGTTTTTAGGGCTCTATAACCTACCTATTGCTTTTTTGTTCATATTTGTGCCATCATGCAGCTATTTATTTTTACTTACTTTCAATGAGATTAAAACAAATGACCCATGTGGCACCCCAACATTTCTTTTTTGGGCTTGTGTGTTCCCTTGGTTGGCGACAACATAAACTGTATTATATATTATAAACATTTATGCCTGGAAGTGTGTGTGTCTGTCTGTCCAGCCCGGAAGTGAGAGGTGGAGTCAGGGTAAGGGCTCCAGCTCCGAGGAAACAGAAAACTCACTTAGCAACTAATAACACAAGCAAGGCCAGCATGTCAGAAAAATGAAACCTCAGAAGAAAGACAAAGTCGCTGAGCCGTTAACATCGACAAAACGGTATCCCTTTTACTTATCCTCCCGACGCTAATACATAAGTGAGGCAAGCACATCAGCAAAACAAAACCTCCAAAGAAAGACAAAGTTGCTTAGCCGCTAATATTTGCAAAACGGTATCCCTTTTACTTTTCCTCCCACCGGCAAAACGAATCCTCCTAGGAGAGAGATGCCCAGATGGTTCCTTTCAATCACCTGACATCTCTACATTTCAATTTTTTTTCTGACAATTTCAATAGTTTCTAGGACTCTGGGCTTTTTACACCATGGGCTTACACAGCTAATTATATAATAAAATTGTTGAACTGTTCATTACAAGTGAAAGTGTTCCACAAAGAAAAAAACCTATTGAAATAAATGTATTATTTCTAAAGAAATGCAGACTAGCAAACTATTAGGAAAAAATATTTATTAACCTCTCCAATACTTTTTCATCTTATTGCTTTTGAGATGTTGCTGTAATCTCATTGAAGATCATACAATAATAGTCATATCTCATAAACACTAAATACTTCCTAGAAGACTTATATTACCTGCTTGCCATTGTGAAAATACAATGCATATTCAACAAGACGTATTAATCTTTAGCTGTATTTGAGCCTGAGATTTGTTTTCAATGTTTTAATGCATATTTCAAATATAACATACCTTGCAGTCCTTGGCATCAACAGCCAAAGCGTAAGCTTGTGACTGTCTTGCCATATTGTTTAAATTAATGAGGGTGTTTATGATCACATTAGTGTGCTACACCTTTATTTTTATTTATTGTATATCAGTGATTGCCTTCATTGTGATTCAAAGCCACTGCACAGAACCTGGGTGAGAAATATTAAAGATGAATGGACAGATACACTTTTCAGCACTAAATGCATACTGGTTTAAAATTGCAAGCAGTCAATCAAATTTAGCTATGGAACGACATATTCCGTGC
Organism: Erpetoichthys calabaricus; assembly: GCF_900747795.2. Lineage (NCBI taxonomy): Eukaryota > Metazoa > Chordata > Cladistia > Polypteriformes > Polypteridae > Erpetoichthys > Erpetoichthys calabaricus. The sequence goes on from NC_041394.2 coordinate 180,026,983, forward strand.
ACATAGAAATGACATTAACTAAGATATACCTGGCACAGAGTTTCAGTGGCTAAACAGCTATTTAATAACAGTGGAGATTTTTTAAGTGATATGACAGGTATAAACACACAACAGTGGAACTCACAGGCCACTGAAGCTTCATAGAATAAAGATTTCTCCAAAAAAATGACATTGGCAGTAAGACTTGTCTGTGCATCAACCTGTGCAAATTTAATGATGAACCTTCTTTATTTATGAGTTTAATAATTAATTTTAGTTTTTCATATTTTATCAATGTGCATATTTTTAGTCTAATTATGAAGATATCATCATACACATTTATGAATTAAGACATCTTCAGATAGGTGATTGGTACATTTCTTTTATTTTATATTCAAAACAATATCCATCCATCCATTTTCCAACCCGCTGAATCCGAACACAGGGTCACGGGGGTCTGTTGGAGCCAATCCCAGCCAACACAGGGCACAAGGCAGGGAACCAATCCTGGGCAGGGTGCCAACCCACTGCAGGACACACACAAACACACCCACACACCAAGCACACACTAGGGCCAATGTAGAATCACCAATCCACCTAACCTGCATGTCTTTGGACTGTGGGAGGAAACCGGAGCGCCCGGAGGAAACCCACGCAGACACGGGGAGAACATGCAAACTCCACGCAGGGAGGACGCAGGAAGCGAACCCAGGTCTCCTAACTGCGAGGCAGCAGCGCTACCACTGCCCCTCAAAACAATATGTATGTGGTAATTCCACGCAAAAGGAACAAAAACACTGCTTTTTTGTCATTAAAACATTGTAAATAAGTAAGCAAATAAATTTCAATTATTTTGGAACTAGTACATGGGCACTTTATTATCACAGAAACTGAACTGATGTTTATTCAGCTCAATTTGTCTGGCTAGCCACCCATTCCACCACTTTATTATTTTTGCTGTTGTCAGTACCTTGGAGGTAGCTATCCTAGAAGCATTGAGTGAATTTTAGGAAGCATCCATGGATATAGTGCTTGTCCATAACAGGGAACCCTCACATATATACACATAATGAGGACCAATTCCGAGGCAACTGTCATTCAAATATTTACATTTGTGAGAACAGAATGCACAATCTCCGTATACACAAGCAAGAAACCATACCAAAGTCTGTAGAGCTTCAAGGTAGCGACAATAGTTATTGTACTTGTCATGATTTTAATCCAGTATTTTAACTTTTTTAATGAGGATAAATATGGAGAATGGTCTGATTAAGGTTAGTTATTTTTTTCCATCCATTTTCAGAACCACTTAATTTTGTTTAAGGTCACAGGGTTGATGAATTTCATTAATTGTAAATGTTTTTTTTTATCATTTTGTCTTCATAACTGTAGTTTTACTGAACATTCTTTGTTTTGAAATTCTATAGCAACACTTTCACCACCTAATATATTCACCAATCAGCCACAACATTAAAACCACTTACAGGTGAAGTGAATAACATTTATTATACAATGGCAACTCTCAAGGGGAGGGACATATTAGGAAGCAAGTAGACAGTAAGTTCTTGAAGGTAATGTGTTGGAAACAGGAAAAATGGGTAAGTATAAAGATTTGAACAACACTGATGGCTGAGTAAGAGCATCTCGAAAACTTAGATATTGTGGAGGTTCCCGTTATGCAGTGGTTTGTACCTACCAAAGTGCCCCAAGCAAGGACAACCAGTGAACCAGCAACAGAGTCATCACAGGCGCCCAAAACTCATTGATGCACATGGGAAGCAAAGGCTAGCCTGTCTGGTCCAATCTCACAGAAAAGCTACTCTAGCACAAATTGGTGAAAAACCTAATGTTGACCATAAGAGAAAGGTATCTGAACATACAGTGCACACCAGCTTGCTGAGTATGAGGTTGCGTAGCTGCAGACAAGTGCTCATGTTGACCCCTGTCCACTGCCGAAAGCACTTAAAGTGGTCAAATGAGCATCAGAACTGGACCTTGGAATAATGGAAGAAGGTTTGGTCTGATGAATCACATTTTCGTTTAGTTCATGTGGAAAGCAGGGTGGGGAAGAGATGGAAGCAGGAGGCACTATGGGAAGAAGACAAGCAGGTAAAGACAGTGTGATACGCTGGGCAATGTTCTGCTGGGAAACTTTGGGTCCTGGCATTCATGTGGGTGTTACGTACGCCACTTCATGTCTACAGTATACTTTGATGGCATTGGCCTCTTTAAGCAGGGAAATGCACCCTGCCACACTGTAGGGTTATTGTTCAGGAATGGTTTGAGGTCCATGACAAAGAGTTCAAGGTGTTGACTTGGCCTCCAAATTCCCCAATCCAATTGGGCATCTGTTGGATGTGCTGGAAAATCAAGTCTGATCTATGGGGGCCCCACCTAATAACTTACAGGACATAATAGGATCTGCTGCTAGCATCTTGGTGCCAGATACCACAAAACATCTTCTTGAGGAATCTATGCCTCAAATGGTCAGTGCTGTTTTGTCAGCACGAGGGGGACCTACACAATATTAGGCAGGTGTGTTTCATGGTGTGGCTGATCAGTGTATGTAAAGTGGACAAATATTCACGTATATGAAGTTACCACTACCTTTAAACCTTTTGAAGAAATAGTACCCATGAGGAAAGACATTCTGTTCAATTCAGTTATTCAGTTTTTCACAGTTCAATGTATTTCTTCAATAGCCCTTTAAAGTCATTCTTGAATTGGAGTGTTTAAGGAAAATGCTGGCAGAATGTTGTGTGACTGTATATTATACTTTTCAATAGGGTTAAAGTGCCAAGATTAAAGTAAAAGCTGTTCAACTGAAGATCATGATACTTCTCTTTAATATTTATTTAATTACTTTCAGCAGAATATACATTTCTATAACTCTTCTGAAAGATATATTGTGTTCATTCTGCCAAAACATTCCCTTCCAATTTATATTTTGTTAAGTGTATTAAGAGTAATAATTACAATTCTTTGTCCAAAACCAAATTAATTAAAAAGACAGTTTTTTATGCTTTTTCTAGACTCCGCTTTAGAGTTTTTCTTCTGTTAAACCTGATTAATTTCAAAAAAATAGTTTTAATAATATTTTATAAATAATATAATAATACTATATGTCCACTGAAAAATGAAAATGATACTAAAATTACTTGGTGATTACTTTAGAAATTAACTATACTATATTTTTTTGGAGGGATGTGTCATATCACAGCAGTTTTATCACCAGTCTTAGATAATAGAGGTTGGCCTTTAAGAGCTGGCTTCACTCTTATATCACAGGAAAAAAATTATTTTTCATTTGTGGCGATTATGCATGAGAAATCAATTATATTATAAATGGAGTGCCACAAGGACCTACTTCGGGTGCCTTATTCTCAATCCACATGCTCCCACTATGCCTGATCATTTCAAAACATAAAGTGGATTATTACAGTTATGCAGAAAACACACAGATTAATTCATCAACAGCGCCTGATGACCCATAGGGTCTAAATCCTCTGATCCATTGTCTTACAAGTTTATTGAACAGATGACTAATAATTTCCTGAAACTTAAAATTTGAATTTGTTTCCTTGTTAAGTAGAAGCAAAGAAAAAAGTGAGCACACTAGAAATAAACTAGACAGTCTGGCTTTATAAATAAGGCCAGAATTAAAGAATTTAGGCATCATTTTAGATGGGTTGATGGGTTGAAATCTAAGTAGTCAACATAGACCTCAGCATTAACGTTGGCAGTGCACCATGTAATGTATATGCCTCTGTTATATGCATTTTGGTATGAGATTCATAAAAGCAGTGTTAATGTTTGTGATGTGCCATCTATCAGAATGACAAATGCAATGAATTATATGACTAAAAATGTTTGGGTTGCACCATCTTTTGGAATGACAAAGACACAGCAACCGGACGGACACACAAATACACAGCCACACAGATAATTATCCTTTAATTAAGGTGGACAAGATGCTAAAACGTTCATGCCATCTAGATTATTAAAATGCTCTCCTATCAGGATTATTCAGTGGCTCTTCTAATCAAACTGGGGCCCTAAGCAGAATCTTCAACTAATAATACTAATAATACAAAGAAGAAGAAGAAGAACAACAACAACAACTACTAGTACTACTACTACTAGTACTACTACTAATAATAATAATATTAAAATACTAATAATAATATTAGTAATAATATAAAAACTACTAGTACTACTACTGAATGTTCAGTAAATGCAAGGTCAAAATGAAGCCAAATATTTAGATATTTAAAAAATGAACATGTGAATATGTCATCTACACTTATGAATTTATCTGCACTTCATTTTGTCCTTCCAATGACAGCAGACAGCAATGAAGCATCAGTAACATTAACTACCCACAAAATTAACCAACAACTGAAGTTAACCTGAACTAATTGTTCTTTTTGTATGTCAAAGTTGCTTGCCTGGTGGTTTTCCACAATACAGTCAGTAACTAACTAATAATCAAAAGAGCCTATGTTTTGATGAAATTTACAAACGTGTCCTCAGTATAACAACACTCTGAGCATGTTGGCTAATGTTAGCAGCTTTAACGTGTAGAGGTCCTAAGGTCTGTGTGGTGTTAATAAATAATCCTGCACTATGTGTTACTGTAACATCAGATTATATTTTTTAAACACTTGACTTCAAACTATTGCATATAATGCTATTAGTACTCCATTGTTACTTCATTAAACCACTAATTTAGTGTAGTGGCAACTGGTGTAACATTAGCTATCTTACTGGAAGTTAGACAAATTTAAATTTCTATACACACCTGTAAGTACAACACAAGCTGCATCCTTTCATTTTTTTCTCTTCTGTGCTCCTGACTGGTGTTGACATGAAGCCATTTCCCTGCTCGCCAATGGAAAATTATCACAACAGGTGACTCTCAACAATGTTTATTTGACGATTCATGAAATAGCAATAATATTGCTCCTTTGATCACAGGCCCCTGATGCTATACGTGATGTGCATTTAAGAAGGGATGGTTCTGGTATTACCTTAAAAAGGTACAACTGGGTTACAATTAGTCCAAAATGCATCAACAAGAATTTTAAATAAAAGGAGAAAATCTCTGCATTCAGTATCTCACCAGTCTTAACATCATTATGCTGACTGTCTGTGTCCTTTAACACTGATTTTAAAATATGTTTAATAGTATATAATATGCTAAACCATCTAGTGTTTGCCCACTCCTTTTGATAATATTAGATCCTCTAATACTGGATTTCTCAGTGTTCAGACAGTGGAGCATGAAAGGACTAGTGAGATGGCTTTCTTTTTTATGCACCAAAAATATGGAATACTTTACTGTCAGATGTACTCTGGGTTGGTACAGTTGAACATCCATCCAATGTGGCATTCATTAACACTTAAGAAATTAGCAGCAACACCAGAATTCCCTCATACTTTGGATGGAAATTGTTTCTATTCATAAAATACAATTTTATTTGCTGTTGTATAGACAATAGACACTACTTTGTGTGTGTCTGCATGTGTGTGTGTGTGTGTGTGTGTGTGTGTGTGTGTGTGTGTGTGTGTGTGTGTGTGTGTGTGTGTGTGTTTTTCTTTCCAGTACTCAGTGTTGGAAATCTGGCCTATGTATTCTGCAGCCACCTGAAATGCTGAGAGGCTCCACAAGAATAATGGTGACACATTCATGGAGTCTGGAATGCCTGGAGGGGGCTGGTGGTCTTTTGGCCTTGAAACCTGTGAAATAGAATAATATTTAATATTTTGATAATTGATTGTAAATTATCATTTAAGAATTATTAAGTGACTTAAAGAACGAAACAGCTTTCTTTAAGCAACTCCTTGTGAACTCCCCAAGTTTTAGGAATGCATTTACTGATAAGAACCTCTGTGTTAAGTGCTGCTTTGGGAGTATAATTTGTGGTATGAGGGTAGGGGGCATCCTTCTATCTACTTGTTTTGCAAGAGTGCTTGTTATAATTCTGTGCAGGACTTTCTATGAGCTATCCCCCCAAAGCGCCATAAACTGGCCAGCTAGTCTGAGATGAAAGGGCAAGCTAGCTGGATGGAATGGCATGGTACTCAGCTATGAGTCTTGCTCTAACAAAAACTGGTATGAAGCAGGGCCTGGAGCACTGAGGTGTGGCTGATTAGGATTGGACATTAAATTGGAGGGCCACTCTGTACCAGAAGAACCCATTGGTCTATGACATGTGATAGGAACAATTGCAAGCTTGATCTTTCTGCCGCTGTAGCTCTCACTCTACAATTTTGCATACATGGAGGAGGCCAGGTCATCACTCACTCCTTTCAAGAACCATGGTGGGCCAGGCCAGACCAAAAACTAATCAAACATTGAGCTACCTGGTAGCTTATTATTAGGTTGTATTATTATTTAACCAACACTCATTGTGCTCTGCTTCCTTATACTGTGGGTATATTGTCTATAATACATGATTCCTCCTGCCCAATTGCCTGGGATTGCAGGTATAAAAAGAAAAGTTTTGGAGGTGGGTAGAGTATGTGATTTGAGACATTTTGTTAAGGTCTACATAATAAAGAATATAAAGAGGCATTTGGGTCATGCAAGGACACTATCATGACACAACAGAAACTTCGGAGGATTATTTTCTTCATCCTGCCAACCGGAATTTTTACTGGCCATCTCACTATAACCTGTTAAAAATAATTGTTCTTTAGTTTTTACTTTCTTTTGTAACTCTGGTTAGCCATTATTATTGCAAAACACTTTAATCCAGGTGCAACACCAGTGTAAAGCTTGGGTAGGACTATTCCCACACAATTTCTCATTGGTTCACCCTGTTTTGTAGTTTAGCTTTTTTATTATTTTTTTAGCCTAAGCAGCATACATGATTAATAATCAATTGATATATAAATATTTATAGCAATATCACCTTTGTTAACTTTATCACTATAAAAGCTAATTCAACAGTAACACCATTTATTTATGTAGCACATTGTCACACTTGAAAGTAGCTCAAAGCAGAACCAGTGCCAGGATTTCATAGAAGGTGTGTTTAAATTTGTCACCAGTGGGCCTAATGTTGTTATTATTACTGCTAAACACACATTCATTAAAACAATTGTATATATTCAGTCATACCAATGTAAGCAGCATATTTTTTTTTGCACTTTATTTGTGACCCAGGGAGAAATTTGGCTTTTTAAAGAAGCTATTTAAATAAATAGATAAATGTACTATATAACATAATATATATACTGTTGTCAATAAATGGACGCTTGAGGGCAGTGTTGCCCCGTGAAACCCAATAGACAGATGCAGACACAAGTTTAAAAGTACTCCGAAGTATTTTAATTTTCTTCTTCAAAGTGCCCAAAAGCACCTCCACCACCATAAACAAATAAACACTATAATAATCACACAATACTAAATACAATAATTCTCCTCCTTTCCTCCCAGCAGCTCCATCACACTCCCTCCCAACTCCAGCTCGCTTGCTGGGTTCCCATCAGTACTTTTTATAGTTCTTGGCCCGGAAGTACTTCTATTCTTCCTCCCATGTGACTTACTAGCTATTCCGGGTCAGCTGGAGAATTCAAGTTTTCAATCGGCCCGGAAGTACTTTGGGGTTTCCGTTGTTGTAGTCCATTAGTACTTTCGGGCTAGGTGAGAATTTATTTTCCCACCAACTTCCCACAGCGTCCCTTGGCGGCTCCCACAGTACCCCGCAGGTCTGTGCTGCCAAACTCCAAGTCCCATAGTGCCCTGCGGGCATCCGGGGCACCACTGCAGTCCAGGGAAGCTGCCCTCTATCGTTTTGGGGGAAGCAGTGTCGGCAAGTCGCTGCCTTCCCCCATCTTTTTATTCCAGGGGCATCCCAGCCGGGTTGAGCTGCCGGCCATCCATCACACGTGTATATATATATATATATATATGCATGTTGACACACACGTGCGCTTAGGAGGCAGTCAAGCCCTGAGGTGAGTGAAACATTGAGTGATGATGACGTCACTTCTGACTCCCTGAAGATGATGTGACTTTCCACTCCCCTGATGACATCACTTCCAACTCTCGAATATGACATCACTTCCGACTCCCGAACATGACGTCACGTCCAGTCCCCCTCTGATGACGTCACTTTCGTCACCACCATAACAGCGACACTTCCAGTTTCCAGATGATGACGTCACTTCCATCCATCCGTTATGACATCATCTCCTGCCTCATCATTTCTTTTGGCCATTTTGTTCTGTATGAAAACACCATTTTTCTGTTGCCATTTGTCAATTACATTCCTGAAGTATTTTGATCGCTTTCATATATTTTCTTTTGCATTGTCCACTGGGCAATATACGGGGTTATTCTCCAACTCTTTTTTGTCGTGAAGAGTGCATTAATTCTCGACATTGTATATATATATATATATATATATATATATATATATATATATATATATATATATACACGAGGGGGGACCCAAAAATAACCAGAATTTTGTTGTTGTTAGGTTGGTACTTGTAGTACGTGGTTGGGCTGCTAGAGCGATCTAGTTACACTCCTCACAAGTCAGTCTGCCAAGTGCTATCAGTCTGGAAGGTTGTGCTTGTGTTCAGTGAATTTTTTTGTAAAAGTAGGATGCGCAACAGTGTGAGAAGGAAACGCCCTGATTTGTGGGAGTCGGGCGATTGGTTCTTTCATCATGACAACGCTCCATCTCACACTGCTCTCAGCATTCACCAATTTTTGGCAAGAAACGGTATGACAACCCTGAACACTCACCGGATTTAGCTCCGTGTGATTTCTTTTTGTTCCCTCGGATGAAAAAAGACTTGAAAGGAAGGCGTTTTGCTGACGTCGAAGAGGTAAAACAAGAAACGACCAGAGCATTAATGGGCATTACTTCAGACGAATTTAAAAAATGTTTCGAACAATGGAACAAACAGTTAGATAAGTGTATTTCCGCCAATGGAGAGTACTTTGAAGGAGACTAATTGTAGTTTGTACAGAAAATTAAATTAAACACGTTTTAAAAATATTTCCGGTTATTTTTGGGTCCCCCCTCGTATGTATATATATATATATATATATATATATATATATATATATATATATATATATATATATATTCACTCTGATCATGCACTTGAATGAGGGAAAAGTGTTGGCAGTCACAGATATAGTGAGGCATTATGCAGACGTGTTGCTGTTGGTATAAAAGAGCCCCAGTAGCGTTTCTTGACACAATTCAGCTGAATAATTAATTGGCTGAAAGATCTCAGTATTTTTGTGTCAGAGAAAGGATGTGCAGAATTATTCATGATGGCTCTCAGTTTTGTTTTAATTGTCTTCTATCGCAACTACCTCCAGGGGTCCAGAGTGTGTCCTATAACTGATTTTGACCTTTTAATTAGCTTTTAAATAGTTTGTTGATTCAGTGGGCCTTTCTTGAAGTGATGTTATTGGCCCAGCACACCACAACGTGGAAAATTACATTGGCCATCACATTGTTGTAGAAGATGTGAAGGATGTCACATCCCACATTAAAGGAACACAGTCTCGTAAGGAAAAAGATCTTGTCCTGCCCTTTCTTATGTAGTTCTTCTGTGTTACAAGACCAGTACAACTTGTGATTGATGTGGACCCCCAAGTACTTGTAGGAGTGCACCACCGCTACATGCACTGTCAGAATAGTGCCCTGACATATAGAATGGTGAACCTCAGAAAGGATGTCCTTGAGAATCTGCCCATACTGTGAACAGATTCTGTATTGTTATCTATTGGCTTGTATTAGCTAATTCAGTATATGAAGTTGTATAAATAAGTGTGAGAAGACACCATCAAAACCGTGATTGTCTGCAAGTGTGTAGGACTAAGGCCCCTATAGATCACAGCAGAAGGAAGTTGTTAGTACACCTGACAATTTTTCTGAATGGATGCTACCAACATACAAATAAAAAGTAAAGCAAAAGAACATAAATGAAAGGTATCTGCAGGTGTGGTCAAAGGAAGCAAGCAGTGTTGAGCCTAAAGGGCTGCTTCTCTGACACAAACTGGGAGCTAATCATTATCAATCACAATCATTTCCTTACTAAGACTGTCCCAACTGTCACCTCCTGTATATGCTTTTGTAAGGAGACGTAGATACCAACACAAACTGTCAAATGTTACTTCAGAAATAAGCCATGGTTTTCAACAGAAGCAAAGTGGACAATTTTAAACAAAAATACAGAGAAAGATTCAAAGAAACACAAGAGATATTAAAGAAGTAGATAAAAATTGGCCAAAATCATTTTTACTGGAGGAATAATATGAACACTATGAGTGACTCTGGGAATATCAACCAGACTTGGCAGGGTCAATGAGCCCTCACATGACAAAATGTTTTGAAGAGAACAACAGAGCAAAAAACAATGTGTAGAACAAAATCTGATAATCACCTTAAAACACTCAGAAGCAGAGAGCAACATCCTGAGGAAGCAATTAAAAACTAGAGAAGGCAATAAATAAATGGACATTATTACAAGTGCTGAATAATACTGTACATAAATAAGTTATATAGAATCTTACCAATGGCCTCCTTTGAAATATGCATGGTCACCACATTTTTAATGATGGGCAATTGTAACATAATTATACCAGTAACGGTGCACTGCACAATAACGTGCAGTGAATGCACTTGACTTGAGCATTCACAGTTTTCCTCCTCTTTCTCTGTAAGTTTAGCATACATTTGCTCAGAGGTTGATGCTCTTGCTGCTTCCTGAGAAGCTCTTCTTTTCTCCACCCTAGTGGCCTGCTTCTTCTCTTTTTTTGTCGGCATCTTTTCATGTTAAACTGATTAAGTCAGTGTTTGTGTTGCAATTACTTAGTACGTTTTCCTTCATTTTTCACTTAAGCTGGCACAAGTCTTCAATCTGCCTCAAGAATGAGTTAAGATATGAAGAGGTAGGGGAAGTGACGGCAAAGGTGGTAGGGATGAGAACGGCACCTCAAGTAAACTTTTTTCACGTTGTCATTATGGGGTGTTGTGTGTAGAATTCTGAGGAAAAAAATGAATTTAATCCATTTTGGAATAAGGCTGTAACATAACAAAATGTGGAAAAAGTGATGCGCTGTGAATACTTTCCGGATGCACTGTATAGTAATTATGTATCTGTTTAATGAATCTTATTTTAAAAACATTCTAACAAAAATGCAGAAAAAAGTATAGATGAAATTTTCAAATGCCTTTTATGATTTGGCCTTTTCCAATAGTTGTGATACAACAAAGAATTAATCAATCTGTACAATCAACATCAAATCCAGTGGAAAATTATTAAATGTAGTGTGAATGTAAATCGGAATAAAAAGTGGAATCTTGAATCATAATGCCTAATAGTCTCACTTCACTGAAAGAAAAAATAAACGAGTAAGTCGAGTACTGAGCCCTGTAACAGGGATAAGTAAGGGTTTGTGGCTGCCAATAGACAAAAATAACTGTCTGCTAATTAGATTGTCCTGAAATCACACTAAAGGTTCATCAGTGAGTCCTAAACATGACTTAAAGTGCTAAATGATCATAGAAATACTGACTTTATTGAAAATCCTAAAAGATTCAGCATATGGTGTTTAGTAATATCTGTAAGAAGATCATTCACAAGCTTAAAATCGAAAACCTGTCAGGGTCACAAAAGTAATTTACTTCTGCTTACATTTTTCATTTTCTCCCTTTTTGTTGTTCTGCTGTTGTTTGATTTGTGTTGGTGGATTCCCCAGTCTCTTACCTTAAATGGATGAGGCCTTTGTGGCTAACAAGACTCACTGGCACTGTGGTCATTAAGGCTGCAGTCACTTGAGAGAATTATGTAAGGTCTCTCAGTGGCTTTACGCACTTGCTTTGGCATTAGCTAGTGTAAGCTGCTGTATTTTTGAAGCCTTTCGTGCTCAGTCATTTAGTTTGTGGTAAAAAAGACAGGGACACTGTCAAAGTTTTGGGGTAACATTATTTGTAAAATCCATTTAATGGGACACCCAATAAAATAAACAAAAGAAATCAGTGTCTATATTTATCAAGCATTTCAGTGTAGGAAAATTATCCTAATTGGTTAAAAAATCTGAGTGATACAAATGTGGTTCTCCTCTTAGGAGTAGGAGAAAAGGAATTTTATACAATTATCTTAATTTAGGAAACTACTGCTAACTTCACTAAGCCTGGGGAGAGCTTGTGAACTGTCCTAACTTGCTAGTAGTTGTCAGAAGATGGAACTCAGGCAGAGATTGACACACACATATCAGGAAAGGCAAAATATTTTGTAAGCACTGGAGTTATTGATTTGACAAACACGGAATACAAATTTTGTATATTACATGTTCACTTCATCTACAAGTGTTTTCAGCTGAAATGAAAATATCGGTAATGTTATATCTAAAATGCACGTTTTCAAAAGCAATGCTTTGGGTATATCACAACCAACACTTTCTTGAATTCTGCACCAAAATCTGAATGCCCTTACAATGCATGAGGTAATACGCAGATTTATACATTTTCCCACGACTAATGATAAAGCAGTTCAGCATGCACATATAGATCATTGCCCCAAAATGAGCATGCATTTGTGAATTGCAAGTGATATCACTGTATCAACACACCAGTGGTCATGGATGCCAACTGTACTGTAGTAGCCAGCATATTACATTGAAAATAAGGAGAATTGGATGGGTGATTGATGGTGAAATGTCGCACATGTACACTGAGCTCAGCATTCCATGAACACCTGGAACACTTTACAGGCTCAAGAAGGTTCAAGAAGGCAGAAGATAAGGGGGTGTCTCAGAGATAGACAGACACATCATGTGATTCCAGAAGATGATCAGTAATGCTGGAAGACAGAATACGACTTAGAAATGGTGTAAGTATAGCTGTGGCTAGTTTTAGAAACGGTTACTTTATGAGGTGTTTCTCTTGGCCATAACAGTGGGAAAGTGATTCTTCTGGAAGTACGCCTAAGGATCAATCATTGTTAAATAAACATGCCCAATACTGAGCATTACTCTCATTCGGGTGAGCTTTGGTCTTTCCATCTCTGTAGGTCATTACAGTATTATTTTTATTGTTGCCAAAAGGCAAGTTACATGCAGCCTACTGCAATATAATGCCTTATTATGTTTTACTACTTCTTTTTGTCCTTCTTCTTCTGTTCCTACTACTTTAAATATTGTTATCATTATTATTGTTATTATTATATTTGTGATGAAGCCACAGCATCAGAAAACTTTGAAATGTCATCTTGATTTCCAAAGAAACTATAAAACATTCATGAGTACCATTTCCTGGCTTGGGGTGTGGTGTGTCGTAAAATCATAACGTCATTTATTCTGAAATGTGAACTTGTACTCCTAACTAAGAGTAGGTGTAGGACACTTCATAAATAGTTCTCATATCCTACTCTGAAGTAGGATAAATTCTTATCTTTGTCAGATTTTACTGCAATTCCTAGGAATAATTCTGATAAGCTTGATAAAAACGGCACAGTACTGTATGTCCAAGGCTATTTTGTCAAAAGTGTTGCTCTACAAAAGAAGGCTAATTCCAAGGGAGAATTTGTCTTGATGGGAGCAGGGTCCAGAATGAACACCAACATCCAGTTATCTTTGTTCTTATATATGGGATGGACTGGACATGGCAGGGCTTCCGATAATTGATTGGAAGTGACTTCTTTAGTCTGTCTGTTACTGCATTCTAGGGAAACAAAGGCACAAGGCGTTACTGACTGCTTTACATTCAAACTCTTCCCATGACCTCCTGACCAGAGTCAGTGGCATACTCCCAAGGCTTGCACATGTGACATTTAAAAAATTTAGGGATATCTGAAAATGTTATTTACTTTTTGACTGTATTCTTTGGATATTTGAGACTTCAATTATTGTCATTTGTATTTTGTATTATTAAATTGTTTTTTTCTTTTCTTGTTTTTGCCAGTTGCCCCTGTACTGTGGTTAGATTAGATTAGATATATATTATTTGTCCCCAAGGAAAATTAAAACTATACAGATGCTCAAGAAAAGAAAAAAGTATATATATACAAACAACAACCCCCAAACACACATAAGAATGTCTGGCTTGGATAATAAAGAGCTGCTGCTGTCAATTACAAGCTTGTAAGTGGCTGTAAGAAGTTAGACCTGTCCAGATGTACCACATACGTTTACATTTAAAGGCATCAACATTTGAGTACAACAGGTTCAGCTTGCTGTGTCAACAAAAGGAATATGTTGTTTAGATGTCTTTTCCATCCATAGTTGGCTGGTTAAAGACACCAGCGTTCAGAATGACTTATCTTTAGAGTGTTCACAATTGAGTAAAGCATTTCTGTTAGTGAGTTTAAATAAAAAAAGCTATCAACAAGAAGATGCAGCCCCCTTCTAGTCAGTAACATGGAAGAATTCAAACTGCATTTCAAAGTCTGAAGCGCACATTTCAGCTTTAATTGCAATGTGCTCTCTTGTAGTATATTTTATTCACATAAGACTTGTCCACCATTAAACAGCATCTGAAATAGGAAGTTAAAGCCTGTTTTCAGCATACTTCAAAATACCACAGTACCTGTCCTGAACTCACTGGAACTCACCGTCAGATATAATAGTTCTTTCAATTTAAATAGTGATCAAAGCTGTGCAGTTTTGAATCATTTCCACTTTACAGTACATGTTTCCTGACTCAGGATCTTTGCCTTTGCCATCCTTAGAAGAGCCGCTTCTCTTATACAGTGAGAGATAGTTCCTTTGGTGGTAGTGATCTCAGTGCTAATGGCTGAGTACAGGAATATTTAATATATCCACCTTTACATTTCTCAAAGTCTCTTATATCCACCGATGTTATGCTGAAGATGAGAATAACATAGATGGATACACATTTTTTAGGACGTATAGACAGAACATTAAAGGAGGTAGGGTTGCTGTTTATGTCAAAGAGAATTTAAACACAAGTCCTATTCAGTTGGACAATGAGTCCCATCTTAGTGAGGACATGTGGGTTCACCTGGAAAGCGTTAAAGAAAGAGATTATTTTAGGAGTGTATTTTAGGCCACCCTATGTAGACAGTAATTTCAATGCATATCTTTTTGCAATATTACAAGTCAAGTTTACAGGGGGATATTATAGTCATAGGGGACTTAACAACCCGTATATTAATTACAATGAACGGAGTACAAGAGCAAGCACTTTTAGAAGTAATTAGTGACTGTTTTTTAACACAGTATATTAAAGCACCAACACAGGAGAAAGCCGATCTAGATTTATTATTTTGTAATAATCAGGATAGAATGAAGGGTGTAGTGGTGGCTGAACCATTAGGGTCAAGTAATCATAATATAATACAATTCTGTTTTGTGGATGCAAAGACTTAAACTCTTAAGTTTAACTTTAGTAAGGCAAATTTTGAGCAGATGCTGCAAAGTCTAAGGAGGATAGACTGGGATAAGCTTTTAAGTGTGAAGATAGTGGGGGAACAGTGGAACAGATTTAAAAATGTTTTACATATAATGGAGGACAGATAGGAATTAGTAGACAATTTAAAAACAAATTTGGTGTGTTAATAAAGAGTTAAAAAAGAAGCTGCAAAGGTTATAAACAGCTGTATAATGTTTATGAAATTAAATAACTCCAATGTAAATTATAGGGCATATGAGAACATGAAGGCAACCAGTAAGATGGATATTAGGGAGGTTAAAAGGCAGTTAGAGAAGAAATATAGCAGATAAGGCGAAAGATTACACAAAGAGATTCTTTCAGTATTTTAGTAATGAAAGAACAGTCAGTTTAAGCAAAAGAAGATTAATAGGAAATATGATTGAAGTGTTTTAAATTATGAAGGGAATAGTATAGTATAGGGGATTGAGACTGTTATATTAAAAGGAGTTCATCAAGAACACGGGGACACAGTTGGAAACTTAAGAGTTAAATTTCACCCAAACGTTAGGAAGTTTTTCTTTACACAGAACCCCATAGGAATAAGCTGCCAAGTAGTGTGGTAGACAGTAAGACTTTAGGGACTTTCAGAACTAGACTTGATGTTTTTTTAGAAGAATTATACATGACATCTCTCAAGTTCACAGATCGTCCATAAGGCAGTTGAAACGATCCGAAAGTCAGATCACTGACGACAGCAACATATCCTCAATTTAAAAATCCATTAAAATAAATAACAAGCCAGAGGCCAAATTTTAACAGTAATAATTAAAAACTAAAAAAAGCTTATCAAAGTAAAAAAAGAAGAGAAAACAGAGTTTCTATAAAATGGCTGCCGCATGCTGGGCTGTACAGAAGTGTAAAAAGTGTAATTCTAAGTTTATGAATATTTCCTTTTGAGCCATTATCTCTTCTTAATTACTTCTTTTCTTTCTTTCAATTTTGAATGCATACTCTGTTCATTTTTTATTTAGTTTTTTAGTTAAAATGTTTCGATTTCTAATGTCTGTTGTATATTATTGTTTGTTTTTAATTTGGAATTGCTGAATTTTGCTTCTTCTAAATCCTGAATTCTTATTTAATTAATCATGATGGTTCTTTTCTAGATTTACCATTCAAGAAACCACTTGAAAAGCAACAGTATGCTTGTGACAATGCGGGTTCTGCTCCACGCTCCCATCGGCTGTTAGGGAGCCCTTGAACCCAACACCGTCGGTAATGTTACCGATGAGCTAGACAGTGAGGCAATAACAATGAGCAAGGGGATGGTTTAAAAGTGCTAAGTGCTTTTATTAAAAGACAATCAAATGTTCAAACAAAGTGCTGTGCAGTTCAATACTCTTCATTAAATAAATAATCGAAAAACATGTGGAGGTTAAAATCAATAAACAAACTCTTCTAAAAACCACGAGGTAAAATGTCACAGGAAGCAATATGTTAAAATCAAAAAGCCCGGTGTCTTCTGTTTCCATGGTGGCTCCCCTGCTACACCAATCTAGACTGCTCTACAGGTGAGTTGCCTACCTGCAGGATCAGCTGCCCTTCAATCAGGTCCGGTAGCCCTCCGACCCTTGGCTTCGTCAGGCTCCCAACCGGACCAAGACTTTGGACCATTCCCCAGCGGCCAAGGCGCTCACACTGAGGCTACACCAGTCCAAAGCCTCATCGACTCCCACTGCCTTCTACGGTCAGTCGACTTCTCCACTGGTCACTCCAGCTCCTAAATCGCTCAGCTGGAGTGACTACTTTCTCAGCCCCACTGACTGTTGGCCAAACACTCCCCTCGTGGGCTCTCCTCCCAGCTGCCTGCTTTCTCCCTCGCTCGTTCTCCTTCTTCCTCACACCAGCTCTCTCCACCTGCTTCTTGTCTTCTCCTACTACCTCCCGTTCTCTCTTTCCTTCTTTTCTTTTTCCCCCTAACAGGCTCGCGCTTCTCTATATATGAGGAGAGGACATGGCAGCTGCAGCCCATTAGCCACAGGAATGATCATGGATATGGGCAGTCTCTCACCTGTGCACTTAGGTGAGAAACGCCCACACCGCAGATCGCCCTGCGGCTCGCTACAGTCACCATGCCTCCTCGCTAAGCCGCGAGCGCGGTGATTATTCATTTAAAAACGAACTGGCCTTTGCTGGGAGAGCTGTGGACCCATAACACCACAATGCTCTAGCACCTTAGCCAAAAATGAAAGGCTGGAATCAGTCTGTAGAAAAATTATCTTGCTCAAGACTTTGGGCTTCATATACAACACTGTGCTTAGAATTCACACTCAACCATGGCATACAGTCAAAAGTGGAAATGTGTGTGCAAATAAAAAAATCCAGATGCATAAATCTATGTGTACATAAAGTTCCACATACTTCACCTTTACACAGCTCACCAAACGTGAAATTTAATGCATGTGCATGTGGCTACAGCCCCACCCAGAATTTCACTTATTTTTATATGCAAATCAATATACTGTAAATATCACCTTCCGTTCGGTGTTGTTTTAAAATCAATGGAAAAGGCACGTGAAAAAAAGAAGCGAATGGAGGCAAGGAAAACCGTACTATTTGTTGCCTTACGCAGTGGTATAAGAAGCAAAAGCATGGCAGAGACACTCGAAAGTTCAAGTTCAGAAAGTCACACAGTACCCGAAAAAAAAAAAAAGTCGTCAGATATCACAGTCGATGTTGAAAGGCGAGTTGCAGCCCACCGTCTATTTATTCTGTTTCAGACAATATTACAAAAACTGACCACCATGCAATAGTCAGGCAGTGATGATGCTGCTGTGCTGAGATACGTCTTCGGGTGCTGGCTGAACACACACCTCTGCCTCAGAAACCGCTGAGAGGCCATCTGGCTGTGTGCTGACAGAATGTTCAGAAATCACAAAATGCAGTAGTGGATGCTGTAAGAGATGTGGCCAATGAACTAAGGAATATAAGGGCTGTACTATGTGATATTGACCACAAATTAAATGAATTGGTTAAAAAATAAATGTTGCATCTGACTACCTGTTTTTCATCCATCCATCCATTTTCCAACCCGCTGAATCCGAACACAGGGATCTGCTGGAGCCAATCCCAGCCAACACAGGGCAGGAAACAATCCTGGGCAGGGTGCCAACCCACCACAGGACACACACAAACACACCCACACACCAAGCACACACTAGGGCCAATTTAGAATCGCCAATCCACCTAACCTGCATGTCTTTGGACTGTGGGAGGAAACCGGAGCGCTCGGAGGAAACCCACGCAGACACGGGGAGAACATGCAAACTCCACGCAGGGAGGACCCGGGAAGCGAACCCAGGTCCCCAGATCACCCAACTGCGAGGCAGCAGCGCTACCCACTGCGCCACCGTGCCGCCCCTACCTGTTTTTACTTTCTGCTAATTACATTCAAACAATTGAATGTAATTCAAACAACACTGTAACACTGTCTGATCTGGCTGATCATTTGTTGGGAATTATCATCAGGTTCATGATAGTGCATCTGTTCGGGTACATGCTTGCACATTGCGATACACTTTCTGTGCACTATACAGCAGCACATTAATAGAGAGGAAATGCTTTCTATTTACATAAGCAAATACTATACAGCTGGCATGGCGCAACTCGGTGATGATTGTGAAATACCTGATTGGTCAGCAAGTTCACGTTGAAAAGCTCCTGTAGCTGAAAACCAGAGAGTGGACAAAACTTCCAGAGAAGCAGGTAGATCACATTTCCTTAAAGTCATCATCTGTAAATATGCACTCTCTTCTAATTTTTCCATTTGCGATTTCTTCTAACAACACTAACGCAGCCATCATAGTAGAAATAGTTTGGCCATTCTGTGCACCATTTCTTTGTTATAGAATCATTACAATCAAGTGAATTAAGTTTGTAAACGATATGCAATTAATTTCGGTGTATTAGATAAAACCCGCATCATAGATCTGAATCTAAAAAAAGAAAAGTAGCACTGCTTTGACGCTGAGTGCCACCAGTTTGCAAAACCGAACAGAAAAGTGAGTACGCAAGGGGGGACCCTCCACTGAAAATCTACGTGGCTTTACCCCAAGTTTAGTTTTTATACATCTCAAAGTGATCGTGGAAACGGGTGTCTACGACCTTTTTTGTGCATACACACCATTTATAAATGAGGCCCCTGGTATTTTCAAGACTGGTGTAACTACAGCCATGTTACAGTTCATTGGTCCAATATCACATTCTGGGACACATTAGCTATTACATTATATATAAACTTTGATCAAGGCAGTAGGCTTTGAATCAAGTAAGCACTTGTAGGGAACATATTTATTAACAAATTTACAAAAGGCAACAGTGTCAACTGGAAAAACACACCATTCTTGTGCTCAGGACTGACTTCAACCCCTGATCTCATAAAAAACAAATACGAAGTTATGGTGTTGGAGTGACCTGGGTGTAGATAAAGAGAGTGAATTTTCTTTTGAAAATAACATTTGAATTTCTCACAAATGTCAGATGAGAGTGAGATTGATGAAATATCTAAAGGTTGCAACAGTTTATTTAAGGCTGAGCTGGGTGAAGACAGACAGGGCTCTGGTCCTGACTTTTTAGTCCTGAGGGAATGGAGTGGTGAGCTAGCTGTCATTATGTGCCAATTCTCAAATTCTTCTCTTATATCACTCTCTGCACTCATCACAGACACCATCAATCATTTAATGTTAACTCTGCGTTTCACTTATTTATTATTTGCTCATGAGCGCCTGTTTTCTTTGTTTACCAGTTTCTTAAGCTTCTTGTCATTTTGACCTCTTTTTTATTTATTTTTTTCTGTCTATCATTTTGCTTTGTCTTTTTAATATTTCAGACAATTCATGCCCCAACCAGGGACCTTCCAGAAATGTCTGTATTTCTTTCATCTGTCAGTATTAATACAATATATCACAACTTCTTCACAAAAGTCATTCATCTCTGTCCATCTAAATTTCTGTAAAACAAAGTATGTGAGAATGGATGATTGGCTTTGCGTGTGCATTCTTTCTTCAACCTTTGGCCTGTCAGTCAATCATTCCTATTATCAAAAGTGTTACACTTCTTTTGTACTCGAGGATCAAATTAAAGCCTCTTCTAGTTCATTGTTTTTTAAATAATTTTTTATTTATTAAACTGAATGAGGGAACCTCCAATTATTGTGTGGTCACCAGTAAGTACTCAGAACGGTGTCCCCACTCTTTCTCAAGCCATCCACCCTAAGACAGTAAAGGTGAGTAAATTAGAAACTAAATATATAAACTAACAAGAAGAGTGAAGGTGAGAGTGCCAATGTCAAAGAACAATGCACTTTTACAAAGGTTTTAAAAGTAGCACTAAGAAAGTGGGATGGAGGAAAAATGCACAAACACAATCCAAAAAAGAAAGATACAAATTCAAAACCAAAAAACTCCATAATGATAACTCTCTAAAAGAGAACTCTGCACAAACATAGGGCTAAAAAGGACCTTGCGCTTTTTAAGCTACATACCTAAAATAGCAAAAAGGGCAGCCGTAAATACAGCAACTAAGCTTTCTAATGTCATAGCAGAATACTGAGACAAGTGAGGGTCTTAAATGACCCCCTCAGGTAACTGCATTCCTAATTAGCACAGCACTAATCCTAATCCAAAATGAAACCCTGCCTCTGCACACACAGAACACAAATGAGACCCAGGCAGAACTGAAAATCATAAAATAAAACTAAAAAAAGACAAAAACACGGGATAGGGGAACATAAGAAAATAATTAAAACTTAAACATGGGTACTGTTGAAACTCTAAAATGAAGCTAATGTTAAAGTTGTATGTTATATGGCACACCTATTATTTTTCTGTCAAACCAGATACTGCCAACTGCCCTCAACTTTCTTTATTGCATAGTGGAGGCTGGATAATACTTTGGCCTTGGAACCCCAGCAGATTTTGTTTTTCATTCCTTGATTTTTTTTCTATCCTCCTGATGATTTGATCTTATCATTGTACTCATCTTTAGACACCTAAAAATTGATCCTATACATAACAACTCTCTTTTTCTATTAATTATACATCTATTTTGTGTAAGTGTGTACTGATTTATTTTTTATATGTTACTTAGTCATTATTATTTCTTAGTGGGTTGGATAATGGATGGATCTAATTTTAATTTGATTTTTCTTTGCTTGTAACTATTTCTTTGACATCTTGTAAAACACTTTGAGCTACATCCTGTGTATGAAAATGCTATAGAAATAAATGTTATTGTTAATTACTTTTTTCATGCACATTTCTCTCCATTTTGTATAAAGTATTATTTTGCCTACAACTGAAACCGTTGCAAATGCATAAATCTGGTATGGTCTACCTATGCAAAAAAAGTGTAACTAGCAGATGTGCAAAAAAGCGAGATGGGGCCTACTGCAGACCTCAAGAGTTCCATGGTTTAGTAGTTGTGCTGGACAGCCAATTGGATTGCAAATGTTTGTCACTTAGTTTATTTGACATGAGTCAGATAACCCTCCCCCAACCCTAATCTTAACCATAGTGTAACCAGATGTTATCACTGACGTATAATATAAAGCGACAACCTCCTCAATGGTGTGGAGCTTTGGAGGTCTGCAACTAGAGTCTATTGAAAAAATTACCAAGCCTTACCTACATCTCTCCAACATTCATGTCATCTTTCTAAAAGGATAAAAAAAATCTAAGAAAATGTAAGAGCTCAGTAAAACTGAAAAATCATTGATTATATTATCATAATCAATAGTGTCAAGTTGTGTAATGAGATAATAATTTACAACAGCTTTCGAAATCATTAAAACAGTCTAAAGAAAACAAGAGGAGGAGCTAAAATACCAATGCTGATGATGATCCATTACATGTACAGTATTTCTGAACATAATTGAACAAAAGAGGTTTTTGTACCTAGCATATTGTAATATTTATTAAAAAGGGCTGTTTGGTCATAATAGTTTGGGGTATTTTACTAATAATTGTGTATTTGGTATAAAGCATAACAATTGTGTTGTTTTAGTATTACACGGTTCATGTAGTTATCCAACCTCTCTTGATGGCCTGCATGCTGATATCAAAGTCACCCAGCTAATCCAAGTTAACACCCCATTGTTTCTGGCCATAGATTTCAATAATTTTCTTTCTAAGAAATTAGAAGATGATAACCTTTATGGACAGGAAAATCAGTAAAATACTCCAAAAGATACACTAGAGTCTCAAAATGTCTTTTATGTTGTTGGGTGAAGGAGCATCATATGCTGCTATATGCAATGCCTCACAGAATAGAAATGGCAAATATTTAAATAATGATAATAATGATAAAAGGGAAATTTCTAAATCTGTATACTTGTTTGTATAGATGTCAAATGATTTAAAAATGTACTGCTAGTACTAGGGATGAGAAAAACCTGCGCTGTGAATTTGGCACAATCATAAGGATAGAGCTGCCAGGGAAGAGGAAAAGAGGAAAACCTAGGCGAAGGTTTATGGATGTGGTGAGAGAGGACATGCAGGTGATGGATGTAACAGAGCAAGATGCAGAGGACAGAAAGATATGGAAGAAGATGATCCGCTGTGGCAACCCCTAACGGGAGCAGCCGAAAGAAGTAGAAGATGGACATGTTCATGAACTTTCCCATACGCCATGAAATGCAGTGAAGTCAATGGAGAAGAAAGAGCTACTTCTGAGTGGATTTTAATGGTGTAATGATCTTTTAATTGTCCCCGAAGGACTAGACCAATTATTATTCCCAAAAATGTAATCTGACCTGTGAGACAGCAGCACAAACCACTTTACCACCATGGCTCAAACAACAAAAGATATACTGTAAATGGAATGAATACCCACAAACAATATAACAAATGGCCACAAACTAGCAATAAGTGCATAAAATATATACCTTTCAAGTCTTGGGTCACGCAATGACCATGCCACAAAGTGACAGGATGGGATTGGCTGATTCCATTGTTTGAAGTTGCAGGCACAGCCGGAATGACTATTTTGTTTCTCACCTATTCATGCAGAGGCACTGTAATTTTTTCTTCCATGAAGAAGAAAGAAATCCCCTGTAAATAGTGATAAATCTTTAGTTGCTATTATTTCACAGGTTTCTGACAAGGGCAAGCATAACAATCTAAGGTTTGTTTTGGCTCATAGTTGCATCACATGGATAATTATGCATTCATTATTAGCCATGCAACACTGTGCTGTGAAGCGCACAGGGATCAGTGTTATATATCCAGTGGCAGTAATAACAATATTCTCATTATGGTCAGTTAAAGTACCACACAGATGAAAATAGTTTTTTTTCAACGCAATTGGGGTGTAAATCAGTTTGTGGTACTGATCGGGCCATGACATTGCACATGCACGAATCAGATTGCCAATGATCTTACAGTACTCATGAGAGTAAGTTCTGCACATATACAGCTCTGTGATGTCATGGTCGCCTCGCAAACCATCCTTGGGAGCTGGGAAAACATGTTCATCTAAGCCAGCCATAAGACATATTGCTAGGAAAATATTTGGTTAAAAAGGTCACCAGTGAACATAGCATATTTACTGTGAAAATGCTTTGGTAAATTATTGGTTAGTATATTAGAATCTTGATCTCGAATCCCAAAGTTATTTGTTGCCTTTGTGGCACTTGAACATTCTCCATTGTGTACATTGTGTGTTTTTCTCTGGGTATTCCAGGTTTTCTTTCACATCCGAAATACACACATGTATGGTTAATTGACAATTCCAAATTGTCTTTTGTGAATGTGTGCATGAATGTGCTTTATAATGTCCACTTCAAAGCTGATTCCTGCCATGTGCCCAGAACTTTAGAACATTAGAACAATCTAGATGAGAACAGGCCATTCAGCCCAACAAGCTCATCAACCCTACCCATTTAATTCTTCCAAACTTTCTTCTCATTTTGAAAATCCCTAAAGTCCTACTGTCTACCACATTATTTGGTAGCTTATTCCATGTATCGATGGTCCTGTATGTGAAGGAAAACTTTCTAATGTTTGTGCAAAATTTACCCTTAACAAGTTTTCAACTGTGCCCCCGTGTTCTTGATGAATTCATTTTAAAATAACACTCTTGATCCACTGGGCTAATTCCCTTCATAATTTTAAACACTTCAATCGTGTCTCCTCTTAATTTTTATTTGCTTAAAAGAAGAAGGGATAGGCCGCAGCTCCATATAACCTTGTACTGGATAACTGAGTTTGACTATTTTATGTCATGTCATGTTAGTGCATAAAGGGTGTAAAAATGTGTATGCACTCCGAGTTTATACTCAGTGAAAAAAACTATGAAAAAACAAAATGAATGATTTGCACAAAACTTAACAGATATTTGTCAACATTAAGTTGGTTTATGGTAGCATACATAATACATGTAATTTATTATTATTATTACTACTATGGCCAGCTAGAAAAACATGTGTTAAAGTCTATTTTATATGAAGTTAACTGGAATTTGTGTGACACATTTTTGACACAAGGCAAAACTTTTGGCTGTGTTTTACAACACAAAACAAGATGCCTTTTATAACAATTATATGCTATCCTCTTTAATAAAATCCCTTTGTGCATCCAGTTGTCCGTGTGTGTGTGTCTTCTGGTGAACTGCGCATGCGCGGGGCTTCTGGTGAAGTGAGCATGCGCGGGGCACGGTGTGATGCACGATGTTACTGTCAGAGAAAGTTAGAGGCGTTTTACGGAAATACAAACCAGTATTACTGCGAGAGGAAATTAAAGGTACACAATACAGTGACGCATATTACAGCCACATACAAGCCAGTATTACTGTCAGAGGAGATTAAAGGCATATTACCGACACGCACACCTGTATTACTGCCAGAGAAAATTAAAGGTATATTACGAACGTACAAGCCAGCGGATGTACAAGACAGTATTACTGTCACAGAAAATTAAAGACACACAATACACGGCGGCAGCCCACAAAGAACGGTCAGCTCAGCAAGTAAACATCAACAAAAGAAAGGCTGAAAGAAAGAAAAATACGACCAACAAAAAGAATGAGGTCAAAGTCCCTTGCCATTTAATATAGACTGTTCCTACTAATGTTTATGCACTACTGTTCTAGCGCCCATTATTGTAACGGGCTAAATGACTAGTTATTTAATAATTATGGTGCGATGATTAATGCTACTGTCTTCTAACTCCAGGGACCAGGGCTAAATTCTTGATTTGTTTTTTTGCAGGTTTGCTTGTTCATCCAATATCTGTATGGGTGCTAAAGTTTGCAATCACATTCCCAGTCCTTTGTTTCGTTGGTTGATTGTGAGTATAAAGTGGCTCAGTTAAACTGATTATGGCTATGTATCTGTGTGTATGTGTAGGCTGGTAGGTTCCCATCCTGTGCCCGATGCTACCAGAGTTGGCTCCTGCCGACATGCCACTGAATTAGACTGACCATTTTTTAAAAATGGATAAATAGATGATTAATTCACAGTCATGGTCATTGGCTGTGCCCAAGAAGAGACACAATAATGAATAACAAGTAGTTGGTACTCACTTTTAATTCAAGGTTTGTCCCCAGATGTGAACTGAAAAATATCTGGGTCACACCACTATTTCAGATGCTTTCAAAACAATTTGTGTCACATTAGTTCCTAGAAGATCTTCAGATCAAAAGAACTAGTGCTGGTGAAGAAGACGAGGCTGATACAGAATCTGAAACTCAAAGGATTCAGTACAGAGCAGCACAGTAAACATAGCACTACATTTACTCTTTTTTAACTTTCATTACATTTGTTGGTTGCCTTTCAAAATAAAGAAGTACATTTTATTATTGAACACTTTCTATATATTTTCATTTCATGCAGACTCTGTGTTTTTATATTTCTTCTCAGATGAAATGCTGTTTCTAAAATACCATGTAGGGATTTTACACTTTATTGCACAAAATACTGCTTGGAATAGAAGCTATGTGGTCCAGTGATCACTGGTTCAAATCTCATCAGAGTGGGTCACTACATCTCTTTTGGACTCAAATGATATTTAAATGTTTTCATTCTATAGGAAGTGACAGTGCTGTGGAGTTCATGCCCTGATGACTGCAGGGAGCTGATGCAGGCTGTAAAAAAATCAAAAAATAATAGTGTGCATCTTTTTTTATATGACTCACACATGACTTTACCTGCTTTGTCTTTCTTTTTGATACTTTTTCCATACTCATGGTTTCTTTAAAAAGGGCTTAAAGTAATTTTATGCCATTTTACAGTCTTTCATAGGCAGAAAAGTAAAGCAAAGCAGTAAACAGCTTTTAATAATTGCCGATTTTAATTAAAATAGCTCATGTTACTACAAAAATGATGTGCAAGAAGCAGTTTTAATGATTAATATAATTGAACTTGGGCATCATTTCTTGAAAAATTTATTGCAAATCATATGTAATTTTTAGGTCCCTGCACATCATATTTTAGCAGCTGAGGATTTGTTACTTACTGTATATTTTTTTCAAAGGGTACAATATGATGATGTAGTGGTTAGCACTTCTAATCCCAGCCTTCCCAGATAGCAGACTATTCTGTGCCAAATCTGGCTGACTTTAGACACTTAAGATTCATTTATGGCAATTGCAAATGCATTATGGTCCAGAAATGGCCCAGATGTAGCCAGCCACAATTAATGATTTTTATGGTATAATAATTCTGGATCAAACACAGCCCAGACACTATCAGTCGCATGCAAAGTATGTCTGGCAGCACAGTTATGGACCAGTTATGGCTGAACTGTCACCATCTATATTTAGGACCATTCACACCATTTGTATACTGGGCCAAAACATAGCCCATATGCAAACAAGGACATGTGATATATTTTTGGTATATTCATTATGGGCAAAAAGTGGCCCGGCTGTATGCAGCCATATATAAGGGTTGCATGCTTGCAGATTCTGGACCAGACACTGCCCAAATGCAATTAACTACAAGTCCTGTATGCCTGGTATTGCAGTTTTGGGCCAAATAAGGCCTAATAATAGCCAGAAGCATTCAGGGGGTTTTGAGGTATTTATATTCTGTGTTTACTAACGCCCAAATGTAAATAAACCATAAAATAAAGTGTGTGTGTCATTTGCATTTTGGGCCAACAATAACCAGGCTATAACTAGCCACATGTGTCTGTGAAAGGCTCATTTGGTAGTAACACTTTAACTTTAATGTCAATGTCTAACAGAACTGTGTAGAAGCGTTAGGCAAGGATGATCCCAAAAATAATAACATGAATACTTTTTATTAATCTGAACACTTTCTACAAACAAAAAAGCCACGTTCAATCAATATTTCCTGTGACCATACAGCCTCAGGTCTCTTGTGGATACCTGTGTACAGTTTTTGCGGTGCGTCTGTGCTCTGGCCCAAATCCTGCTTCATATATGGCCATATTATGGTTGAGCTATAGCTGTGCTTTGACCCAGTTGTGTTTCACACATTGTCTTAAGAATGTGGCCCCATTCTGGCCCTGAGAAATGGTTTAATAAGAGTTGATTTGTTCTGGAAGCCAGATTTAGATGAGTTCTTCACTGTTCTTCCATGGAGGTATATGGGTCAAATGAAAGTTGTGAACATAAGCCAGCACTGAGCCATTACTCATTTGCTATCTGGGTAGACTCTGTCTGTGTCTAAACCATGTTTGCTTTCTTTCAGTACTCAAATGTCCTTTCAGAGCCTAAAGATGGGGATACTGGGTTATTTTTGACTCAAAAATTGTCTTCTACAAGCATTGGGATGTGTATGCCTGGAAATAAATTGTCACTCCATCCGGAGCTGCTTCTTGCCTTGCATATAAAGATCATGCAACAGGCTTTGTTTCTTTGCAACTCTAAACTGGAAAAGTAGTTTCAGAATATTCTGAAATAATTTTTGCAATCAGTTTAGATAGATAGATAGATAGATAGATAGATAGATAGATAGATAGATAGATAGATAGATAGATAGATAGATAGATAGATAGATAGATAGATAGATAGATAGATAGATAGATAGATAGATAGATAGATACTTTATTAATCCCATGGGGAAATTCATTCTTTTTATCAGAATGCTGAAGCCACATTAATTGTCAGTCAGTCAGTCAGATTCCAACCTGGTAAATCCTAACACAGGGTCACAGGGTGCAAGG
Organism: Erpetoichthys calabaricus; assembly: GCF_900747795.2. NCBI lineage: Eukaryota > Metazoa > Chordata > Cladistia > Polypteriformes > Polypteridae > Erpetoichthys > Erpetoichthys calabaricus. The sequence continues at coordinate 180,055,520 of NC_041394.2, forward strand.
CAGGAACAAACCCCGGGTAGGGCGCCAGCTCACCGCAGGGCACACACACACACACACACTCCCAGCACACACTAGGGACAATTTAGGATCGCCAATGCACCTAACCTGCATGTCTTAACTGAATAGATCTAATTTACAAAGAGATTTTAGTCCTAAATTCATCCAGAAGCCAATTATTTGATCATTAGTGTTAATATTTTGGCCTTTATGAAAACAAATGTGATAACTTGGTACTGTATGACCAAACTTCACATGGATAAATGAAGTTGTATATACAGAACTAGCAAGAGAGGAACACTTCTTGTCATTTGGTCCTGAATGAGTTGAAAGAATCTTTTCAGCCATAGGCAGGTCTGTATAAGACCCTTAAAAACACATTTGCAAAGAGCAGGCATTTTAAAGGGTGTAGGAGGAACATAGGATGTACAGGCATCCTGGCAGGAAGCAACGAAAGTCCCTTACCCAGATGGGAGGCCTCAAGCAAAAAGAAAGACGTCCCAACTGGATGTGTACCTAATACCTTCCCTGGCTGGGAGAAAAGAAGACAGGGAAGGACTGTTGCAGAGGGATATTTAATTTCCCCAGGTTTTAGATGGCAGCAGCCCCTCATATCGGCACCTATTTGGGAACCAGCAGGGAATGCCTGAAGTTGTAGTCTGGTATCACAGCCCTGCTGGGGTCTGTGGGTGCTACAAGGGGGCACTGCAGGGAGATGCGTGCCACAATTCATGGGACTTCCATATGACCCAGAAGTACTTCCATCAGGCAATGGCCCTGGCACCAGACGTACTTCTGAGTCCTCAATAAAAGGGACCGTATTCCCTTATCCAGGCTTGCTGGAGCTGGGAGGAAGGAAGGCAACACACAACTTGAGAAGGGCAGTGCAGTGGTGAGAGGAAAGGAATTGTAAGGAAGATTGATTTCTGGGGGGAAAAAAAATGTGGTTGTGCTACTTTGGAGGTATTTTGTAATAAACCTTCCATTATTTGAACCTGGGACTGTGCTGGTGTGTTTGTGTTAGGGTTTGGAGCTCACTGACGCTCCTGTTTCCATTACAAGTGATAAAAACAAATAGTACGAAAAGAAAGAAAATAGATACATCATTAACCAATGTACTTCTTTTAATGTCAAAAATGTATTGTAGGTTTCGATTATTGTGGAATGCCATGTTCCCATTGTGTTGCAGTAGAAGCTTAAATAGATGCTGTTTCTAAGCTCTGAGATGGGATACAGTAGCATATTGAAGCTGTCATTAAAAAATGGCAACAGGAAAAGAAATGAACAGCAATAAAAATATTTTGTATTTTAATACCATTGCTTTCATCTCAAGATTTGTGAACTAAGAAAAATGCCTAGCATATTATTTTAAATAAGATTTGAGTGTGTGCACACTTCTTATTGTGTATTGGTCCTGAAAAGTGGGTTAGTGCATTATACTTAAATTCTGCATGTAATCACAAATAAAGTTGACATTTTCATTTAAAAACCTCCTTCCTATGCATTGACACAATTCTTCTTCTTTTCTGTCAGGCCATGAGCATGGGAAATATCTAGCTTACTAGTAGAGGAGTTCATGCTGCCCCAAACCAAGTTCTGTTCCTTTCTTAGAGAAGAACTGAAAGTCAGCCTAAGAAGATCATGGCATGAAACATCAAAGAGACATCTCCTCGTGAAGTCAAAAAGAGAAGCTTTTAGAGCCACCACTTCCAGTCACATGATAAAACCAATCTAAATAAAGCAGAGAACCAAAAGTGACTCAAAAGCCGGGTTTATACTTCATGCGACGTAACATGTGCTCCAGCAGATGCTACTGCTACGCAAGTGTTGTACTGTTTATACCTGCGCATGTACTTTATGTAAATCTGGAAGATTCCACCAGGTGGCAGTGCAAGATATGATCAAGGTGAGAAAATGTTGTGAATTGCCTGAGACATCCATTAAATTCCTTGCCACAATATCTCTGAAAAAGATGTTTAGGGATACGCCCATTCCAGCAAGCATCGGCTGCGAGACAGAAACAATGCCTGGACTGGGCATCAGCTCATCGCAAGGTGAATACAAGCACATACATACACTAGCGTCATTTTAACATCACCAAAACCCAAACCTTTCACATCCCTAGAAGTAAACGGGAGCATACTGTGGAAACTCACCAGGAAAACATGCACACTCCAGGGAGGGAACACCAGGGATGTGATTCCCTACTGCAAGGCAGCAGCTCTACTGCTCCATCACCATGCCGCCTCCACATGTGTAATTATTAACAGTATTCATTATTTAAATGAAGTTAATGATTTATCTGTAAAATGTAATATGCATACTTTAATGCATTTCATCATGAAAGTGATATCAAGTATAAATCTAAATGTGCAGAGAGCTGGATTATCATAAGTTAAATGTGTTCTGTGTGGCAATTGCTGCTTGCTGCTGCTGTCAGTTCAGTAGGAAGTCCCAGAATCATGTAGTGATTAACAGCTGGGTTGGTTTTAAGATAATGACGGTCTACTTTAATGATAAAATAAACTACGAGATTAAAGTGAACATTTCAAGATTAAAGCTGAAATTTCCACTTTAATTACAAAATAGACCTTTTCACTGTGTCCCTAATTTTTTTCTCCATAGCTCAAATACACTGCTGTACATTCTGATACTGTTGTAAAAGTGCAAAAAAAAAAACCAGACAGCACAGAAAATGGTATGTGAGACCCTAAAAATGTATTGTTTCATTATGTTGAGGAATATGCGACGCTTGAATATAAAAGCATCATGAAAGCATTTCGGCCTTTTGCTTCACCACATCTAACCATTCATCAAACTTCAAAGCACACACGTCAATCCTGTAGGATCTGCAAAGTGGCTTGTTGTCACATGTTGATGATGTCATGTTCCGACTTTTTGCAGGTACTTCAACTCATGCATGTGTCGTTTTAAATTCTGAGGACGTGCTAAGTTTATGGTGATCATTGTTACAAGATTATGTTATGTTATTTCTCCTTCATAATAGTTGTAAGATCTGGGAATACAATTACCCTATTTGTGATGCCTTTTCAATTAACAAGGTAATTGGAGTAATAAGTGTGCTGAAATTATTAAAGAATCTTCAAGAATAATTGAATTTAGAAATGTAGCCTCGATCCAACTTCACCCAGAGCGGACTTATACTGATACTCCACTTTCCCTCTCTGCTAATCTCTATAATCCAGTTATGGAGCAACAAGGCAAGCAGGGGAGCAGGTTTAAACTTTTATTCACTTTATTAAATATTTAACAGTCCTAATATAGCAAAAGCAGAAGCAATGCAAATGAGTGTGACAAATCACACCAAACAACCAGAATGTTTTATGAGCTGTCATAGATGGCACTAACCAACACACACATGGTGTTCACTGAGTGGAAGTTACATTGCTGCTGCAATGAGAATCTCACATCATGGCTCTTCTAGGTGATTGTGCTCTTCCTGGTTCCAATACTGCTTTTCCTCAGTTTTTTTAAAAGCTTGTCAGAGCCAAAGTGAACACCCTGAACCTCTCTGTGTTTAATACCATTTTGACAGACCTGCTCATGAGGAATACATGCACCAAAGTATACAATTGTTTGAGGGCCTTGCTTTTATCACATGTGAAAAATCCAAAAAATGATCAGTTTCCCATATTTAGTATTTGAACTTTCCTAAAATATAATCTTGCTAGTCTGCCCTTGAACAACAAAAGGTCTATTCTGCCTTCTGTAGAAAGTTTCTCAAACACTCTCTTTTTGTATAGTTTAAGCAAGCTGCCATTATAGAAATGAAAAGTTAAAAAAAAAAAAAACTAACAAGACAAAGAACTTACAATCTTATCATTTTGCTCCTGAACTTATTATTTATAACACTTTTAACACCAGGGTTGCTCATTCTTTATGTCCAATCCATTGTTAGGATCACTATTAGAGGTTTTATCTATAAGAGAAAAAAATGTTCTAGTATGCACAGCCTGGTGATGAAAAACAGTGAAAGGAAAGACAGCTTCTTAGTCTAAAGGTAGACAGATGCCTAGATGCTGGTACGAGTGTCAGATAAACTACTGCCAAAGCCAGTATTGATAAATATAGAACATGTAATCAAAAGAAACAAAGTAAAATGTTCTAACACTACACTGTTCAAAGAATAATTTATCTTTCAACAAAGATAATGAAAAGCTTTGAAAATACAAGGATCCAAAGTTGGAACACTGAACCCTGACCAATACATGGTATGACCCTAAAAATTATGACTGTGTTCATGTTAAACAACAATCAAAATAACGGTGAAAGCAATGAAAAAAAATGAATTTTGGAATCAAAACTGAGATTCACAAAGCTCTTCACAAAACACAAACTAAATTTACTCCATGCACATTTGTTTAGAAAAGCAAAAAGTCTGCTATGCACAATTTAAGTAAACAGCATAAAATTATAAGATGAACAAAAATCACAAATCATAATATAGTTGTACATAATAAAAGATACTGTCTCTCTATATATAAAATCCATCGTCTGTATGTTTGTATGTCTGTCTGCTTTTCAAGAGAGAACTACTTAACAGATTTAGATTTTTTCTATAATTTGCCTGAACATTCAGGTTGATTTTGTGACCTCTCTCATTGTGCTAAATATCATAGTTTGCTTGCAGTAGTGATTTATTAGCACGAATCCGAGAGAGACACAGTGGGCCGAGGGGAGGGGGTGGGACCTTCCTCACTCATGTGCCAGCCTCAGGGTGTATCTTTCATTCACTTAGCTAGCGAACAAGAGAACCACTTAACAGATTTAGATCAGTTTTTTTCCCGGAATTTGCTTGAACATTCCAGTTGATTTTGTAACTTCTCTCAGGAGCGATATATTTGTGCTAATCCGAGACAGAGGCTGCAGACCGTGGGGACAGGGTGGCGTGATGTCAGGAGTGGGGAGTCGGTCTACCTCTGTGTTTTGGAGTGTACTTTGCCTCCACTCAGCTAGTGATACCTTCTGTTTATTGGTTTTTAAAGTTTGTCCTGTTTCACTAGTACGCTGGCGGAGCCATGAGGAATGGCTAATATTAATAAGTAAAGGCTGACTGCTACAATGTGCTTTAGCACAATGATTGAATTTTGTTGTTTGCTGTCATCCGTTCATTATCGATCCAGCTTAATTTACTACAAGGTTTCAGTAGTCATAAGAAGTAGGGCTGGAACTAGCTCTGCATGGGGTGCCATACTCTAGAGCACTCTTACTCACACTCCTCCATTCCCTCCAGTTTTAGAGTCTCCAGGTAATCTAGACTGCATTGTTTAAAATTTGCAAGCAGAACCAACATATGTGCTAACATGTGGAGAAGTTGAACACTGAGTCAATTCTTAGGCCAGAATTTGAACTCTCAACCTGTGAGGCAGGAGAGTGAAACAAAGTCAGTGGTCTTCAGCACACAATGGTGTGAAGTGAAACACCATTACAGTTATCTGCAGAGTTGAAATCTAGTATTGCTTATTAAAAATTGTATAATTTAGAGGAACCTATAGGTGAAAATATTCAATAGCAAAAGCTTGAAATGTAGAGAGATGTGTTTAATATGAAAAAAATAACATTTATTAAACTATTGAATGTTTTGCTTTACTTTCCCCATTATATTATTGAAAGGCTAATCGTATTAAGATTTGCTATCCATTATGAAGCTATTGTGTGTGGTACTAGAACTCAAGTTTCCACAGTAAAATCTTAATAGCTTAATATTCATTTAGTTCATTTGGTTGTATACCTGTTTGTGATCATTTAAACCTCATGATAAACTGAATTTGCATTCTTCATACTCGCATCCACCCACTGTTTATGAAATGCAAAAGTAAGGACCAGTCTTGTCCTATTTAGGAAAGATGGTCTTTGCTCAAAAATTCTCTAGTGCTTTTCACTGCACTAGTTAAGAGGTTAGAGCATTGGTGCCTTTTAGTCAGAAAGCACCAGCTTACCTAGTGAAGTTAAGGGGAACGCCCTTTAGCTCAACGGGTTAAGCTGGTGCTTTTTAATTTGGAGGACGTGAAATGGAAAGGGGTGAAGCGCTGCATGATGTTTAGAGGATTGTCTGAATTGTTCTGGAGAGGGGTGAATATAACAAGGAGCAGTAAGGCCGTAAAGAGATAGAAGGAAAGCCATGTAATACAGAACCCTCCCTGGAGAACTTGGAAATCATTTGCTCATGTAAGCATTTGGGTAAGGTGTTCACTTTAATCCAACTGGAAATGCTGGTATTTTCTGATTTAGAGGCCCAAGTTTGCATCCAGCCTTTCAAGTCTATATTTAGCCCAGTTACACACGCACAAGAAAAATAATAATTCATTTTACGAGAAAATATGAACTTCTGAACTAACATGTTTTTGAATTAGTGAGTACTTCTGATGCCCTGTGTGCCTGAAGTCTTGGCACTGCCCTCTTCCCAGGACATCAAGAATCACCACTGAGGATGTGCCAGGGCAAGGGAGTAAACAAGCAAAAGTCTTATTTAACAAAATAAGTAGCAGTTTATTCAAAACACAGGCAGCATTCAAAACAGTGCAATACTGTAAATAAGTAAATAAATAAATAATCCATAAAACCATGTCATTAAAAAAACAACAGTACTGCAATAAATAGGTAAAATTTAAATTGGAAAGGCAACATCACTATGTTTCTTCCTTCACACTCTTCTTCAGTGTTGTCCCAAAAATGTGGTCTCCCAGATCCCTCCTATCCATCACCTCAGCCGGTTCTCACAGACCGGAGCGCCATGCACTCTCCTGGATGCCACTAGATAGATAGATAGATAGATAGATAGATAGATAGATAGATAGATAGATAGATAGATAGATAGATAGATAGATAGATAGATAGATAGATAGATAGATAGATAGATAGATAGATAGATAGATAGATAGATAGATAGATAACAATGCAGGTATACAGACAGACAATATCTTTGTATAATGCTAACGTTTACCCCCCCGGGTGGAACTGAAGAGTCACATAGTGTGGGGGAGGAACAATCTCCTCAGTCTGTCAGTGGAGCAGGACAGTGACAGCAGTCTGTCGCTGAAGCTGCTCCTCTGTCTGGAGATGATACTGTTTAGTGGATGCAGTGGATTCTCCATGATTGACAGTAGCCAGCTCAGTGCCCGTTGCTCTGCCACAGATGTCAAACTGTCCAGCTCCATGCCTACAATAGAGCCTGCCTTCCTCACCAATTTGTAAAGCGTGAGGCGTCCCTTTTCTTTATGCTGCCTCCCTAGCACACCACCGCATAGAAGAGGGCGCTCACCACAACCGTCTGATAGAACATCTGCAGCATCTTATTGCAGATGTTGAAGGATGCCAGACTTCTAAGGAAGTATAGTCGGCTCTGTCCTCTCTTACACAGAGCATCAGTATTGGCAGTCCAGTCCAGTTTATCATCCAGCTGCACTCCCAGGTATTTATAGGTCTGAACCCTCTGCACACAGTCACCTCTTTGAGTCGCACCATTTAACAAAGTCCTTAATTAGGTTCCTGTACTCCTCCTCCTGCCCATTCCTGATGCAGCCCATGATAGCAGTGTCGTCAGCGAACTTTTGCACGTGGCAGTACTCTTAGTTGTATTGGAAGTCCGATGTATATAGGCTGAACAGGACCGGAGAAAGTACAGTCCCCTGCGGCGCTCCTGTGTTGCTGACCACAATGTCAGACCTGCAGTTCCCAAGACGCACATACTGAGGTCTGTCTTTAAGATAGTCCACGATCCATGCTACCAGGTATGAATCTACTCCCATCTCTGTCAGATTGACCCTAAGGAGTAGAGGTTGGATGGTATTGAAGGCGCTAGAGAAGTCCAGAAACATAATTCTTACAGCACCGCTGCCTCTGTCCAAGTAGGAGAGGGATCGGTGTAGCATATAGATGATGTCATCCTCCGCTCCCACCTTCTCCTGGTATGCGAACTGCAGAGGGTCGAGGGCATGGCGGACCTGTGGCCTCAGGTGGTGAAGCAGAAGCCGCTCCATGGTCTTCATCACATGTGACATCAGAGCGACAGGCCGGAAGTCATTCAGCTCACCTGGACGTGATACCTTTGGGACTGGGGTGATGCAAGATGTTTTCCAAAGCCTCGGGACTCTTCCCTGTTCCAGGCTCAGGTTGAAGATGCGCGGTAGAGGACTCCCCAGCTCCAACGCATAGGCCTTCAGCAGTCGTGGCGATACTCCATCTGGACCCGCTGCTTTGCTGGCACAAAGTCTCCACAGCTCTCTGCTTACCTGGGCTGCTGTAATTGTGGGTTGTGGTAAACCCGCACCTATGCTTGTATCAGCAGAAGGATGGGTGGAGGGTGCAGTACTCCGAGGTGAGAGTGGGTTAGGGTGGTCAAACCTGTTAAAGAAGTTGTTCATTTGGTTTGCTCTCTCCACGTCTCTCTCGATGGTGGCACCCCGTTTCGAGCTGCAGCCAGTGATGATCTTCATCCCATCCCACACTTCTTTCATGCTGTTATTCTGCAACTTCTGCTCCAGCTTTCTCCTGTACTGCTCCATCGCCTCCCTGAGCTAGACTCGGAGTTCCTTCGGCACGCGCTTGAGCTCATGCTGATCACCGCCTTTAAAAGCCCTTTTTTTCTGGTTCAAAAGGCCCTTGATGTCACTTGTAATCCTTGGCTTGTTGTTAGCATAGCAGTGTACTCTTCTTACTGGAACTACAATGTCCATACAGAAGTTGATGTAGTCAGTTGTGCAGTCAACAACCTCCTCAATGTTCTCAGTATATGATCCCTGCAGGATATCCCAGTCCATAGTTCCAAAGCACTAGATTGAGACCCCATCTTTTCACCTGCTGCTGTCATTTCTTTCACCCTCCCACCAGTGTCGCCTTTCAGTTTCTGCCCTTCAACGAGTACAACCACCTCGTAGAGTTCCTCCAGCCCTCTGTCCTGCTCTCAATATATTACTCAACAGTACAGATGCTGTTTGATTCATCCTCCTCTGTTTCACCTTCCCCCAAAAACCAGTGAGCTTTTTTTATCTTCTCCCCCAACACACAAACCCCTGCTCCATTTAAATAGATCTTTATACTGAGCTGGTGCCCCCTAATTATTCCCTGCTGTTCCTGTTTCAAATTGAATAAAAGCTGGTTTTACTAAAGTACTGAGACTCAGCCTCGTGTTTTGGGGTGCAAGACACAATTTTAATTCATATATAAACATACAGTATAAACATATAAAATCCAAATAGTCACAGAATAATTGATTTAAGGGTGATGGACTCATAACATATTAGACCCAAGTACTGTGCCACTCTGCTGTCCAACGCAGTTACTAGCTAGACAGGAAATAAAAACATTCCAGTTTAATTTAACTCGATTGGTTGTACCCAATACTTGCCATACAACACATACATGTAATTGGATTAATTTTTAGTCAAAAGATGTATAGTAAATGATAACTTAATACACAAACATTCCATAAATGCAAAAAAACAGTATGATAATGTATAAAATCTCCACAAGCTGTGTAAAGAGTAAGTGTTTAATAAACATAAATTAGGATCTGTTCGGCTTTCTGATTTTTCTGGAAAGAAGGATCATTTGTATTCAGACCAAATGGGCTTCTTGAGCTTCCCTCAAGCACCACAGTTAACCGTAAGACCGTATGATAACCTTTAAAGGTCAGGACCTGCGCACACATATTTTGCCACTTTCATATTTTTATCAAACCATCATCCTTGCATCACCAAAAAGGGCATAAAAATTATCAATTGCAAAATTGAATTATATGCAGTGTAATAGATAGCCCAGCCACAGACAGACACGACACCAATGTCCTAAACACATGGGGTTATTTACACAACTATACACACAAGTTCCAGCGACTCACAACTCCTCAGTCCTTTAATTCTCTCTTTGGCCGCCTCCACTTCTCCCTCGCAAGCTCCGTCTTCCTACTCCCGACTATGGCTCTCTGATTGGAGTGAGGCAGCCCCTTTTATCCTGTCCCGGATGTGCCCCAGGTGCCTGACTCCCCAGTGTGCCAGAAGTGCTGCCCTTGCACCCGGAAGCACTCCCTGGTCTGTCAGCATTTCCTGGTGTCCCGGAAGTGCTGTCCCCCAGGGAGCAAGGACTGGCTGGGTGCCCAGGGAAAAGAAGCGCCGCTCTCCCGGTTCCTCCTTCCTCTAGGCATCCCAGCGGTGCAGGGTTCCTGGCCATCTATCACAGCAGATATTAAACTACATTAATACCTGTCCTGGTATTCTAAATAGTTTAATATGAAAACTGACAACATAAGTACTTCACACATTTTAAAGGTAATAGTGTAAGACTACTGGATTTCCAAAATCAGCCTGGCTACAGTGTATAAACTCAGCTTCAGACTGAGAGGTAAACATATTTTCTAGCTCTGCCTTTGCACAAATATCCTCAAAATCAGCTTTAACTAATCAATTATTTACTTAGAATCAGGGAAAGGTTCCCTACAGCCATGCTTATTAAATAGGCTTGACATAAACTACCTATAAAACAATAATTTTATTCCTCTATATAAATGAAATTGTCTTTACACAAAAATCAATACTACTGTTAAATCACATTTATAAATCTATAAACTTAATTATAGACAGCCTATCCATGTATACATTTTCACATCTGCTAATTCCAGTTTAAAGTGTGCCAACACTTAAGCTTACACCACTTACATTAGATACAAGAAAAGAACCAGCACTGGCTGGGGAGCCGGGCCATTGCAAAGCACACTTACTTGTTCAAGCCTGTATAGAAAAACTCCACACCAAACCCCAATTATGTCAGCAGTAGGTGATATGAAATGGACATGGGGCTTTGCAAAGCTCTATACTAAATAGTATGGGGCGGGGTTAAAGTATTAGGAGTTCCCAGAGTCATGAGCTGGCAGTATGGAGGCTAACACAGTATGCTCATTGATGCTGATCATTAGAAACTGTAGCCTGGGAGGGACTAAAGGAGTATTTAGTTCCACTTGGGGGAGCTCCTTATTGCAGGCCGTGGGATTTTTATACATCACCCAGGACCCCAAGAGCAGAACAAATCACAAATCACCTGGCTGCGCCGTAAGATGGCTGCACCGACGAGAGCTCCGAGTCATCTCAGCAAAAAGTTATTATTTATTTTCTTACTACTCACTCTTTTTGTGCGTTCTGCTTTATCACACTTTCAGTATGACCGGCAAACACTATTGGAATTACGTTCATCAGCCAGTTCGGATTTTACAACAGTTTTTGATATCGCAGACACTGTACTGCCTGGAGCCTTTTGCTTACTCGCGCGACGCCGAAGGAAAACAAAGAGGGGGAAACGCGCCGGAGTTCTGTGCCGAACCCGACAGAGAAACAACAAGCCTCCTCTGCCTAGCATCCTGCTCGCTAACGTTCAGTCTCTGGACAACAAATTAGATGAGCTGCGCGCACAGATAAAGCACCAGAAAGACATCACGAACTGCTGCGTTTTGGCGTTCACAGAGATGTGGTTGAAGCCCAGCGTACCTGACTGCGCAGTCACACCAGATGGGTTCACAGTTTATCGGGGAGACAGAACGAAGGACTCAGGCAAGTCAAGGGGAGGGGGTGTGTGCTTTATGGTTAATTCTTCGTGGGCTACGGATGTGTGTGTCTTAAAAACACACTGCTCACCGGTTCTTGAGCTGCTGACCATTAAAGTTAGACCCTTTTACCTCCCAAGGGAGTTCAGTTCAGTTGTCCTTTCAGTTGTTTACATCCCCCCACAAGCTGATAAAGCTTCGGCTATGGATGAACTGTATGCTGTTATCAGTGGACTAGAGAACGCTAACTCAAAAGCAGCATTTATTGTGTTGGGAGACTTTAACAGAGCAAACATGAAGAAAGTTCTCCCTAGGTACTATCAGCACATCTCTCCCCCCACAAGAGGTGATCAAACACTGGATCATTGTTACATCTTATTCAAGGACTCCTACAAATCTCTCCCTCGACCAGCTTTTGGAAAATCAGACCATTGCTCTATATTGCTGCTGCCTGCATATAAACGAAGACTTAAACAGGAAAAACCGGTTTACAGGAACATCTACAAATGGGACAGTGAATCTGAGGGGGTCTTACAGGACTGCTTTGAAACAACTGATTGGGAGATGTTTGAGGATGCAGCTGATGGCAACATCAATGAATTCACAGACTCTGTCACAGGATATATCAGCAAGTGCATTGACGATGTTGTCACTAAAACCACCGTTTGCATATATCCTAACCAGAAACCCTGGGTAAATAGGGAGATCCGGGCTAAGCTCAAGGCGCGGACCTCTGCCTTTGGCTCAGGGGACTCTGATGCATACAAAGCAGCCAGATTCGACCTCCGGAGGTCCATCAAGAAGGCCAAACGGGACTACAGGGACAAAGTGGAGTCAAGCTACCACAGCTCTGACACCAAGCGCCTGTGGAATGGACTGTGCTGCATCACTGACTATAAAAAGAAAAACACAGTCAGTGTTCAGCCCACTGCATGTCTTGCAGACGAGCTCAACACTTTCTATGCTCGTTTTGATGCAGCCAACAAAGAACAGGTGCTATATCCTCAAGGGGGCAGTGAGTCTGTCACTCTGATCCTTGAAACATCTGATGTGAAAAGGTCCTTTCAAAAGGTCAATCCTCGCAAAGCTCCGGGACCAGATGGCATCCCAGGCCGTGCCCTCAGGGCGTGTGCTGACCAGCTAGCAGGTGTGTTCACCAACATTTTCAATTTCTCCCTGAGGCAGTCAGTGGTCCCCACTTCCTTCAAGGCATCCACCATCATTCCTGTCCCAAAGAAACCGGTGGTCTCCTGTCTGAAAGACTATCGCCCGGTTGCACTGACATCGGTCATTATGAAGTGTTTCGAGCAACTAGTCAAAGGTTACATCTGCTCCTCCCTCCCTGACACGCTGGATCCTCTCCAATTTGCTTACAGAGCAAACAGATCGACAGAGGATGCCGTTGCGCTAACAATAAACGCTGCCCTCACCCACCTGGAAAGAGGAAATACATATGTAAGAATGCTGTTCATAGATTACAGCTCGGCATTCAACACCATCATCCCCTCAAAACTCATCTTGAAGCTTGACGACCTTGGGTTGGGGACGACCATCTGCAGATGGATTTTCTCTTTCCTCACAAACAGGCCCCAGGTGGTGAGAGTTGGCAAACACACATCCTCATCACTCATTTTAAACACAGGAGCGCCGCAGGGCTGTGTGCTTAGCCCCCTCTTGTATTCCTTGTTCACCCATGACTGAGTTGCAAAACACGGCACAAACACCATCATCAAGTTTGCAGACGACACAACCATCATAGGCCTTATCACTGACAATGATGAGACGGCCTACAGAGAGGAGGTGCTGGCATTGAGTAATTGGTGCCTAGATAACAACTTGTCTCTTAACGTCAGCAAAACCAAGGAGATGATTGTGGACTATCGAAAACAACAAGGCAGAGAACACCAGGCCATCTACATCAGCGGCATAGAAGTTGAAAGGGTTAACAGCTTCAAGTTCCTCAGAGTAAACATCACCAAGGATCTCTCGTGGACCCTTCACATAGACACTGTGGTCAAGAAAGCTCGCCAGCGACTCTACTTCCTGAGGAGGCTGAGGAAGTTTGGCATGAATGCCAGCATCACCTCAAACTTTTACAGGAGTGTGGTCCAGAGTCTGCTAACGGGCTGCATTACCGTCTGGTATGGGAGCTGCTCTGCCAGCAGCCGGAAATCACTACAGAGAGTGGTGAAGGCAGCAGAGCACATCACGGGCAAGAGTCTTCCTGCCATTGAAGACATTTACCTCCATCAGTGCTTGCGTAAGACAAGCAGCATCATAAAGGACCACAGCCATCCAGCATGCCAGCTGTTCTCCTTGTTACCGTCTGGCAGACGATACAGGAGTCTGGCTGCTCGGACTACAAGACTTAAGAACAGCTTTTACCACCAGGCCATTCGACTCCTCAACAGCAACACCTGAACACTTACACACACTTACATTACATCTACATTGCACTACATCTACATTGCACTACTCACACACAAACTGTACCTGCACACACTCAGAATACTGACTGGAACATGCATCTGCACTTTATAGAATATGCATCTGCACTTATAAAACATTATCTGTGCAATAACTGTCATTTGTACTTGCTGCTCATTCAACTCATATTGCTCTATAACTTCTTTTAAAACGTACACATTTTATTTTATATGACTTGTCTATTTTTAACTTGTAATCTTTTTTTTTTAAGCTTTATTGGATCTAGGCTGAGTGACTTGTTTTTCTCGTCATACACATTTCATTGTATGTTGACCCTGTGTTAACCTATATATGACAAATAAACCTAAACCTAAACCTAATTCTAGACGTGAAACCCAATCTAATCAAAAGAACAATGAGTTTAGAGCTTGGAAGTAGGCTCATCTGGTGGGAGGAAGGAAAGCCGGACAGGAGAAAATCTGAGTGGGTGTTGAAAAAGGACAGCAGACGTGTGCACAACAATGAGTAAGTGGACCATACACCATACAAAGTAGTAGGGACTAGCATTGCTTAGTTTTCACCCTATTGTCTTCTGTACCTTGCTCCAGACTGTTAATCACGGAACTTTTGAACATTTGTACTCTATATTTTGAACATGAAGAAAGTTCTACATGAAGAAAGTTCTCCCTAGATACTATCAGCACATCTCTCCCCCCACAAGAGGTGATCAAACACTGGATCATTGTTACACTTTATTCAAGGACTCCTACAAATCTCTCCCTCGACCAGCTTTTGGAAAAGCAGACCATTGCTCTGTATTGCTGCTGCCTGCATATAAACAAAGACTTAAACAGGAAAAACCGGTTTACAGGAACATCTACAAATGCAACAGTGAAGCTGAGGGGGTCTTACAGGACTGCTTTGAAACAACTGATTGGGAGATGTTTGAGGATGCAGCTGATGGCAACATCAATGAATTCACAGACTCTGTCACAGGATATATCAGCAAGTGCATTGACGATGTTGTCACTAAAACCACCGTTTGCATATATCCTAACCAGAAACCCTGGGTAAATAGGGAGATCCGGGCTAAGCTCAAGGCGCGGACCTCTGCCTTTGGCTCAGGGGACTCTGATGCATACAAAGCAGCCAGATACGAACTCCGGAGGTCCATCAAGAAGGCCAAACGGGACTACAGGGACAAAGTGGAGTCAAGCTACCACAGCTCTGACACCAAGCGCCTGTGGAATGGACTGTGCTGCATCACTGACTATAAAAAGAAAAACACAGTCAGTGTTCAGCCCACTGCATGTCTTGCAGACAAGCTCAACACTTTCTATGCTCGTTTTGATGCAGCCAACAAAGAACAGGTGCTATATCCTCAAGGGGGCAGTGAGTCTGTCACTCTGATCCTTGAAACGTCTGATGTGAGAAGGTCCTTCAAAAAGGTCAATCCTCGCAAAGCTCCGGGACCAGATGGCATCCCAGGCCGTGCCCTCAGGGCGTGTGCTGACCAGCTAGCAGGTGTGTTCACCAACATTTTCAATCTCTCCCTGAGGCAGTCAGTGGTCCCCACTTCCTTCAAGGCATCCACCATCATTCCTGTCCCAAAGAAACCGGTGGTCTCCTGTCTGAATGACTATCGGCCGGTTGCACTGACATCGGTCATTATGAAGTGTTTCGAGCAACTAGTCAAAGGTCACATCTGCTCCTCCCTCCCTGACACGCTGGATCCTCTCCAATTTGCTTACAGAGCAAACAGATCTACATGCCGTTGCGCTAACAATAAACACTGCCCTCACCCACCTGGAAAGAGGAAATACATATGTAAGAATGCTGTTCATAGATTACAGCTCAGCATTCAACACCATCATCCCCTCAAAACTCGTCTTGAAGCTTGATGACCTTGGGTTGGGGACGACCATCTGCAGATGGATTTTCTCTTTCCTCACAAACAGGCCCCAGGTGGTGAGAGTCGGCAAACACACATCCTCATCACTCATTTTAAACACAGGAGTGCTGCAGGGCTGTGTGCTTAGCCCTCTCTTGTATTCCTTGTTCACCCACGACTGTGTTGCAAAACACGGCACAAACACCATCATCAAGTTTGCAGACGACACAACCATCATAGGCCTTATCACTGACAACGATGAGACGGCCTACAGAGAGGAGGTGCTGGCATTGAGTAATTGGTGCCTAGATAACAACTTGTCTCTTAACGTCAGCAAAACCAAGGAGATGATTGTGGACTATCGAAAACAACAAGGCAGAGAACACCAGGCCATCTACATCAGCGGCATAGAAATTGAAAGGGTTAACAGCTTCAAGTTCCTCGGAGTAAACATCACCAAGGATCTCTCGTGGACCCTTCACATAGACACTGTGGTCAAGAAAGCTCGCCAGCGGCTCTATTTCCTGAGGAGGCTGAGGAAGTTTGGCATGAATGCCAACATCACCTCAAACTTTTACAGGAGTGTGGTCGAGAGTCTGCTGACGGGCTGCATTACCGTCTGGTATGGGAGCTGCTCTGCCAGCAGCCGGAAATCACTACAGAGAGTGGTGAAGGCAGCAGAGCACATCACGGGCAAGAGTCTTCCTGCCATTGAAGACATTTACCTCCATCGGTGCTTGCGTAAGACAAGCAGCATCATAAAGGACCACAGCCATCCAGCACGCCAGCTGTTCTCCTTGTTACCATCTGGCAGACGATACAGGAGTCTGGCTGCTCGGACTACAAGACTTAAGAACAGTTTTTACCACCAGGCCATTCGACTCCTCAACAGCAACACCTGAACACTTACATTCCCTTACATTACATCTACATTGCATTACATCTACATTGCACTACTCACACACACACTGTACCTGCACACACTCTGAATACTGACTGGAACATGCATCTGCACTTTATAACTTATAACTTCTTTTAAAACATACACATTTTATTTTATATGGCTTGTCTATTTTTAACTTGTAATCTTTTTTTTTTAAGCTTTATTGGATCTAGGCTGAGTGACTTGTTTTTCTCGTCATACACATTTCATTGTATGTTGACCCTGTGTTAACCTATATATGACAAATAAACCTAAACCTAACCTAACCTATATTCTTATATTTTACACTAGCAAAATACCCGCGCTTCGCAGTGGAGAAGTAGTGTGTTAAAGAGGTTATGAAAAAAAAAAAAGGAAACATTTTAAAAATAACGTAACATGATTGTCAATGTAATTGTGTTGTCATTGTTATGAGTGTTGCTGTCTTTTATATATATAATATACACACACACACACACATAAACATATATATACATATACATATATATATACATATCTACATATACACATATCTACATATACATACGTATATACACATATACACATCCACATAAACATATATATACATATACAAATTTACATATCTACATATATATATATAGACATACATATATACATACATACATTCACATATATATATATATATATATATATATATATATATATATATATATATATATATATATATATATATATATATATATATATATATACTGTATATATACATATGTACTTATTGGCTCCTGTATTTAGGATATGGCAGGTTGGATAATGGACGGATGGACATCTGTATGCATAGCCATATTTGCCCATTTTCGTTTTTTTTCTTTGTTCAGTAATATTTCAGTAAGCCCGGAGCAAATCGTGGTACTGACACCACTGTGTGACCCTGAGGAAGTCACTTCACCTGCCTGTGCTGCAAAAAACAAAAGTAATGTAACAAATTGTACCTCAGATGTTGTAAGTTGGTGGAATAAAGGCATAAGTAAAATAGATAAATATGTATTATACACATAGGAACTATTCATTTATTTTCAGTTAAGTCATCTGCAGCAAACTTTTATAAATGAGGGTTTCTCCTTTTTAGATTAAATATCACTGAAGAAAGAAAAAAAAAATTAAACAGCCAAATGGGGCTATGCATACGAACTTAAAAGGTTTAAATAAAACAGAAATATATATTTTATTGTTACTTGCTTAACTTGTGGAGGGTGTATCCTGTACCAAAGCCCTAACTTTTTTCGTGAAAGCCCGTTTCAGTCAATAAGTCTTAAAAAAACGTGTAAAGATATTGACAATAAGCTAAGTCATCTGCAGGAAAGTTTTATAAATGAGGGTTTCTCCTTTTTAGATAGTGCAAACTGTTTCTTCTTCATTGACGTTTTGTCTTGGAGAGCTTTTTTCATTTCATTGAAAATGAAAGCAGCAGCTGCCAAAATATGTAGCTTTCTTATTAATTTTTCAACATTGTGTAAAATAAATGTATAAAGAAACATAAAAGGTTTAAATACTGGTTATCCTTTTACAGTAAAATATTACTAAAGAGATACAAAAAAAGTAAAATGGATATGTTCTTTTTCTTTAAGGAGATTAAATATCACTGAAGAAAGAAAAAAAAAAATTAAACAGCCAAATGGGGCTATGCATACGAACTTAAAAGGTTTAAATAAAACAGAAATATATATTTTATTTTTACTTGCTTAACTTGTGGTGGGTGTATCCTGTAGCAAAGCCCTAACTTTTTTCGTGAAAGCCCATTTCAGTAAATAAGTGTTAAAAACAGGTGTAAAGATATTGACAATAAGCTACGCAAACCCAGGAAGACATGGAATCGTTTAAATCAAGTATCATTACATCTTCCTTTCTTAAAGTGAAGTAAAGCAGTACTTATAAGCTTACATATTTATATATAGACATACATATATATATATATATATATCTATATCCGAAGCCGTGCAAGCACACTCTTGAGAATGCAACGTATAGTTGTACAGAAGAAAAGCAATCTTGCCTCAAATGAATGGCAACCTTTTGTAGGTCTATGAACTTAATTTAAACTTTAGGTTTACACGGTGCTTTCTTTCCGAAGTACCTGCACTCATGAATATGTCTGTATGTGTCAGTCGGTCAAATCCACGCGCTTCGCACCGGGGAAGTACCGCTTTTAAATTTTTATTAAGAAGAAAATAAAAGTTTTTAAATTGAGGGAAAATATACTAATAACAGTTTGTTAAGGATCTGTTTTTTTGTGAAGCTGCCTTTACTCGAGTGATCACTTCGACCTGACTTGGTGGCCAAGTATAAGCGTTACCTGGTAGGTAACCACCCATACAATTAGATTGTGAATCAGACTACGAATGCCGTGAATGTAATTACACACTCACTGCACTTGCTTACGGTAATCGAACAAAAGAAAACCTCAGAGGTTTGATTCCCGAAAGGGAGTGAAGAGAGTGTCCGGTTACCTACCAGGTAACGCTTATGGTTGGACAGCAAGTGACGTAACATCAGCCACTGTGCCTTCAGTTGTGAGAAGCAGATCATAGAATGATTGAAAATAGTTTTGCATTTACCTTTTTAGTAAAAGGCGAGCTTTTAAGCCTGAGAAATCACCCCGTAAATGCACACGTTTAATTGCACATGTGTTAATATGTATGGTTACACAGTATTAAAAGACAGTGAACAACGTCAGTTACCTTTGTTCCCGCGTTTGATAAAAGGCGAGCTTTTAAGCCTGAGAAATCACCCCGTAAATGCACACGTTTAATTGCACATGTGTTAATATGTATGCTTACACAGTATTAAAAGACAGTCAAAAATTAACGTCATTTACCTTCGTTCCCGCGTTTGACTCGTGCTGTAAATCTCTTCCTTGTTTTTAGTTCATGTGATTACGTAGGAGGCGTGATGACGCGATACGTGACTCCGCCTCCTCCATTACAGTATACGGACAAAAAATATGTTCCAGTTATGACCATTACGCGTAGAATTTCCAAATGAATCCTGCCTAACTTTTGTAAGTAAGCTGTAAGGAATGAGCCTGCCAAATTTCAGCCTTCCACCTACACAGGAAGTTCGAGAATTAGTGATGAGTGAGTCAGTCAGTCAGTCAGTCAGTCAGTGAGTCAGTGAGGGCTTTGCCTTTTATTAATATGTATAGATAACCTATGGAGTAAGATAAGCAGCATATTGTGTGTCAGTCAAGCAACATATATCACTATATTACGTTTTCTGCCAAATCAAAACCTTAGAAAGAGCCAAAGCCATTTGCCAACTAAGTTTGCAAAGCCAATCAATGCTCAGCATTACGCACTTTCTGTGTTGCAGAGTGTGTATGTACAACAGGAGAAATCCTAAGTGTACTGACTAATAAGGAAAAAAGTCTATCTGATTTAAAGAGTAGGACCAGGAGAATACACGTGGTTAGAAAAAAAAGGCTGCAGAAAACAATTGCCAAAGGCACTAAACCAAAAGTCTTATAACAGGCAAAATATCAATACCAAAATCAAAACGAAAGTCGGACATAATATGAATTGAGCCAGAACCAAGTGAGGTGACCTTAATACGGCTACGTTAATGAATTCACCATTGCACAGAAACCTTAACAAAATAACAGGGGACATGAAGTCATCAACATTGCAGCAGCCTTAATTAAAAAAAAATTACATCAAATTAAATGGGAAAAATATTGTTTTTTAAATAAACCAGAAATCTGCAAAACTAATGTTAGATATTGAATCTCTTTGTTAGAAAACCCTGGAAAGTATGTATAATAGATTTTGTTGGCAAAAGGGAAACCCAGGAAAACTTATATAAAAGCGTCAATCACAACTCTAAGAAAGTAAAATGAAATGAAATGAGGTGCCACAAACCAATTACCAGTTTTTTTAGTACATGCTGAGCTGCTCTGGTTGGAAATAATTGAGAGAAAGAGAATGGTTAAGGATGTTGTGTTCAAATGAGTAAAAGCAATTAGTAATAATATACTATTTCTTTTTAGCAGATATTTATTCTAGTCCATAACTTGATGAGGTAATTCTGTTTTCAGTCTTTGATGCCTATAAAGAATGTTTTATGGCAACATAAAATTCATTTTTAATGATATGTAGTAATCTTTATGACATTACCAAATATCACTTCTGAAGCCTTTTCCTGTAGTAGCAATCTTTGTGTATTACCGCCCACCCTGTGTGACCCTCCTTGCTTACAGATACTTTCTGTTGTCCAAGCAGTTATTATTTCCTCTTCTGTTAATAAACTCCCCTTTTGTGGTTACTTTGACCCTCCAGGTCATCATTTAGGTTCGGGGTTAGCTCATGAGACCTCCCAATGTCTACAAAGTTATACACTTTGTACGAAAATAAGTGCTTTGAATTTGGGAAATTGATATATAAATAAAATACAGTGGTGTGAAAAACTATTTGCCCCCTTCCTGATTTCTTATTCTTTTGCATGTTTGTCACACAAAATGTTTCTGATCATCAAATACATTTAACCATTAGTCAAATATAACACAAGTAAACACAAAATGCAGTTTGTAAATGGAGGTTTTTATTATTTAGGGAGAAAAAAAAATCCAAACCTACATGGCCCTGTGTGAAAAAGTAATTGCCCCCTGAACCTAATAACTGGTTGGGCCACCCTTAGCAGCAATAACTGCAATCAAGCGTTTGCGATAACTTGCAATGAGTCTTTTACAGCGCTCTGGAGGAATTTTGGCCCAATCATCTTTGCAAAATTGTTGTAATTCAGCTTTATTTGAGGGTTTTCTAGCATGAACCGCCTTTTTAAGGTCATGCCATAGCATCTCAATTGGATTCAGGTCAGGACTTTGACTAGGCCACTCCAAAGTCTTCATTTTGTTTTTCTTCAGCCATTCAGAGGTGGATTTGCTGGTGTGTTTTGGGTCATTGTCCTGTTGCAGCACCCAAGATCGCTTCAGCTTGAGTTGACGAACTGATGGCCGGACATTCTCTTTCAGGATTTTTTGGTAGACAGTAGAATTCATGGTTCCATCTATCACAGCAAGCCTTCCAGGTCCTAAAGCAGCAAAACAACCCCAGACCATCACACTACCACCACCATATTTTACTGTTGGTATGATGTTCTTTTTCTGAAATGCTGTGTTCCTTTTACGCCAGATGTAACGGGACATTTGCCTTCCAAAAAGTTCAACTTTTGACTCATCAGTCCACAAGGTATTTTCCCAAAAGTCTTGGCAATCATTGAGATGTTTCTTAGCAAAATTGAGACGAGCCCTAATGTTCTTTTTGCTTAACAGTGGTTTGCGTCTTGGAAATCTGCCATGCAGGCCGTTTTTGCCCAGTCTCTTTCTTATGGTGGAGTCGTGAACACTGACCTTAATTGAGGCAAGTGAGGCCTGCAGTTCTTTAGACGTTGTCCTGGGGTCTTTTGTGACCTCTCGGATGAGTCGTCTCTGCGCTCTTGGGGTAATTTTGGTCGGCCGGCCACTCCTGGGAAGGTTCACCACTGTTCCATGTTTTTGCCATTTGTGGATAATGGCTCTCACTGTGGTTTGCTGGAGTCCCAAAGCTTTAGAAATGGCTTTATAACCTTTACCAGACTGATAGATCTCAATTACTTCTGTTCTCATTTGTTCCTGAATTTCTTTGGATCTTGGCATGATGTCTAGCTTTTGAGGTGCTTTTGGTCTACTTCACTGTGTCAGGCAGCTCCTATTTAAGTGATTTCTTGATTGAAACAGGTGTGGCAGTAATCAGGCCTGGGGGTGGCTACGGAAATTGAACTCAGGTGTGATACACCACAGTTAGGTTATTTTTTAACAAGGGGGCAATTACTTTTTCACACAGGGCCATGTAGGTTTGGATTTTTTTTCTTCCTAAATAATAAACACCATCATTTAAAAACTGCATTTTGTGTTTACTTGTGTTATATTTGACTAATGGTTAAATGTGTTTGATGATCAGAAACATTTTGTGTGACAAACATGCAAAAGAATAAGAAATCAGGAAGGGGGCAAATAGTTTTTCACACCACTGTATGTATATTATTAGTATGCTTGATAAACACAAGGATTTTAGAAAAATAACTGCATATATATCAACAACGAAGATGACATAAGATACAATAGATGAGACAGATATATAACACAGAAGAGGCTCTCTGCTTGATTGTTATTTACAGTTCTAATTTATCATGGCACAGAAAAACAGCTTTACAATACCAAGTCTTTCAAGTCTGAAACTATATGAAGTTGAGCTTTGTTGTTCTGGGTTCAAGAGGAGGACTTGTCTTGTGGTGGACTGCACTCTTGGTGTATGCTCCATGATGTTGCCTTCCTCAACTCCATGTTAGATTCTTTGGTGCCACTTCACAGTGAAAAGCATTACTCTTAACTGTCACAAGACAGTAGGCACTGAAGTTGCCTTCTTGAAGTAATGACTGCTTCTCAGCCTTCTCAGACAGGGCTCTGTCACTAACACAGAGCTTGACTTGGTAGAGTGGACCTTAGAGCTTAGAGCTAGCTCAGGAAGTCCTGCTCCAAGGCTCTACAGCAGATAGGTTCCAGGCAAAAGAAAGTTTGTGAACTTTTCTCCTATGCAATGGGTGGCTTCTTACCCCAAAAGAAGTGCATTGTCAGCTTTTATCTCCCCAAAGAAAACAGACCATCAGCTTTCAGCTCCCCTAAAGAGAAAGAAGAGATGAATGTATTGTAGCTAATTTTGAAAGAGGGAAGGTGTAACATCTGATGAATGGATCAAAGTCACTTCCAGTTACAGAAACAGTGCCTACTTATAGGAGCCTTATTTTGTCCCTCACATAGGGCAGAGTTCAGATTGTAGCTATAAGCCTAAAATGAATGTCCATTTGGGCGCCTTTTAGCCTGAAGGAGTCTCTGCTGAAGTGTCTGCTCAACTCTGATTAATACATTTGTTATCAGAAGAAGTATGGGGCAGATCAAACTGTTAGTTTAGCATGAAGATCAGCCATCACTTTAGTGTTCACTCACTGCATCCCTGTCTTAACAGGCCTTGTACACCACTAAAAAGCCTAGCAAAATTAGCAATGCCAACTTTCTCCTACATCCATCCATCCATTTTCCAACCCGCTGAATCCGAACACAGGGGTCTGCTGGAGCCAATCCAGGGCACAAGGCAGGAACCAATCCTGGGCAGGGTGCCAACCCACCGCAGGACACACACAAACACACCCACACACACCAAGCACACACTAGGGCCAAGTTAGAATCGCCAATCCACCTAACTTGCATGTCTTTGGACTGTGGGAGGAAACCGGAACGCCCGGAGGAAACCCACGCAGACACGGGGAGAACATGCAAACTCCTAACTGCGAGGCAGCAGCGCTACCACTGCGCCACCCTTCTCCTACATTAGCTTTAAAATAATTTAGTTGGTTGTCCTTAGATCTTTCCTCAGTTCTGTACCTTATGGGGAAGGGCATTCTGATATGCCAAAAAAAAAAATGAAAAATAATTCAACCATACATCATAAAGCTTGGTTACTATAACTTAGTTGTTGGTAACATCAGGTGCAGGAGCTAACAGAAGAGAGGGAGTCAGTCCATCAAAAGTAGACTCACATTCACACCCACACTAAAATGTACCTGGCCATTTTAGATTGACCAGGTATCCCAACACTCTTAAAAATAAAGGGGCCAAAATAGTTCTTCAGGGCGATGCTAATTGGGGAGCCATTTTTCATTCCAAAAAAGACCCATCCACATGATGGGTCCTGAAAGAACCTTTATTCATTTAGATCTGCAACAGGCTCCATACAGTAAATAACCACGATTAGACTGTAGCATATTTTTGAAATACCAATGGCTCACAATTTTAAAATTACTATCACTGCATACAATAATACAGGTTAAGTCCAGGTTATCTTAATCTGTTTGAGTCCTGGTAGGTAGCTTACCATACATTAAAGCTTTAATTTTCTTCTACATCTTAGGAAGTTTTTTAAAGCACAAAGAGCCAACTTCATATGTAAAGAGCCCTTCCCAAAATGAAATAGTTCTTTGTCAGCAATATTTCTATGAGGAACCACATAACCTAATAAAGTGCCACATGGAGCTATTAAATAACCAATATTTTTAAGGGTGAGGTAACATTAATGTCTGCAGAATACAAGAGGAAAACTGAAGTCATCGTACACACATTCAAATTCCAGCATGAACTAAACATATTTTGGAGTTGTAAAGACTGCTAATCACTGCACCATCACACCATCCTGTGAGATAAAAGCAAAGCAAAAATAACCAAACTCAAACATCATTAGTAATAATAAGGAAAGTAGACTAGCAAGAGTTACATACTTGGTGTCTTTTAAACCCGAATGTCACCACACTCTTTTGAGAAACTCTGAGGAGACAAGATGTCCACTTGATGGTGTGTGCAGCTCCTTGACCTCCTGTCATTACTCTGGCAAGTTGCTTTTGCTTTTCACTGTTTAAAAAATTTATAATCTGTGAGCCCAAATACTCCAAGCTTACACCACAAGAGAAAGTAGAATCTCATCAAGCTGCCTGTCAGCTGCCAGTCTCCTTGATCAACACCGCAGCAGTTTTGTGACAACTAGATCAATATTTAGCCTCCCCCCCACCAAATTACAATGAGTAAATTGAATTTATTCAATATGAGAGAGATGGCAACAGTGATAAAGTGTGATTAAATTTATGCCCATGACAAGGGAGCTTGGATATTGTTTTTAAAAAGGTTTGCAGACAATCTACAGATTCTGGCATCCTAGGAAGAAAAAACATAGAGAAGGAGAGAGATCCTTTCGAAGAATCAGGCAGACACTGAGAATTGAAATCAAAATGCTTATCACAGAATCTGAACAACTAGGGGCAGATGGTGTATTAGCATCCCATCTAATTCAGAAAGACAACATGTGTGCCTATCCTGACAAACTGTTTATGTCTCCACTAGTGCAAAATGATATGCATTTTGTAAATACTCATATTAATTAATTAGTTAAATAAAGGTCTTTGCTTCCATTAATAGTTTTCAACTGTTGTAGAGACAGCTTGTAAATTTCAAAAGCTACAGTTACAATAAATGCCACATTCTTGTTTCTGCTCCATTAGCGAATTATGCTTAACTGTTTGGGATTTTCACCCATTATAAGCATTAAATGTCTTTTCACTTTATCAGCCTTTTCTAATTCACCCTTGATTGAATCTTCTTGATTTTGATGAACAGAATACATTTATACCTGGGATTCTCAACCTTTTTTCTTGGCGTACCACTTCTAGGAATTGAGATGTACCAACATTTTTTCAGACTTACATTGTTAAGATTTACTAGGTAAAACTAAAGATGTTATTTTTTTATCTCCCCATGTACGCCTAATGGTTTTTTCAATTAATTTGCTTTTAATGTAAGAACAGTAGGGTACTTTGCTAGGAATACAAATTAGAAAACAAAAACTTAATGTGCATGCCGTCGACTTGCAAAAATATATATACTTGCTAATAAATTCATATAAAAAACGAGAAAAATAACAGATAAGTTACACGTGACTTCACATCAAACAAAACAAAAATTTCCTTTTGCATCTGATACTCACCTCACATTGTTTGTATTGATGGCTGATAAGAATTTTTAATCGTATGTTTTTGTGGAGATTGGGAAAAGCAAAATTCCTGAATCAATGGGCTTCAAAGGGGACCAAGCCTGAACAATATTCTTTAGACTGTATTCTTGACAAATGATTCCTTGCAAATGAAATATTTACTATGAGTACTGAGGTTTGCTTAACCATCATATGTTTGACTTCCCAGTTTTTGCACGTGTTCTGGTTCATGTCTTATCATCTGGCTACATTCTGAAATACTTTCTTGTGGTATAGCAGGGCCACTCCAAATAATCCATTGGCTGGCTGCTTCTCAATAATAAATAATAAATGTACAGGTTTTAAATAAAATATAAATACTAAAAAAAGTTAGGCAGACATTAAACAAAGTATACAGCATAGATTTCTGACACACCTCATGTCACTTTCTGCACCTAGGTTCTAATAAGGTTTATAGTGGTAAATGGCTTAGCAGACTTTTCTATCACTACCAGAATTCTTCACCCTCTCTTGAGGAATTCCCCATTGATCCCAGAACAGTAAAGAGTTGTCCAGTGGATCACATTTTTATTCTTGGGTTTCATCCCAGCAGCCTGCATACCTCCTCTTAGTGGTGAACAGAAGACATGTTCATTAGATGCCCTAAACTTTGCAACTCATTCCTCTGAACCCACATCTGTTGTGGCTATATTCTGAGAGCCACTGGATGGTTGAGAGCAAAACTCGAGTACAGCAACAATGCAAAAGAACCTAATTTTGACAAATTACATGTGCAGGTTCATAATTTCTATGACTGTCTACAATCCATAGATAGATATATAGAACTTTGTTTGTCCAAAGGGAGAAATTTGGCTATTTGCAGAAGCCCTTTAAAAAAATAAATCGATAAATACACACATACACACCACAAAGACAAAAAGGAAGAAAATTTAAAAAGAAAGAAAAGTTCTGACTTGGCAGTCCCAGTCCCAGTGAAGCATTATGCAGATGTATTGCTGTTAGTATGAAGGAATCCCAGTAGTGTTTCTTGACACACTTCTGCTGAATGATTCATTGCCTGTAAGTCCTCAGTGTTAGTGTGTCAGAGAGAAGATGTGCACCATTGTTCATAATGGCCCTTTTAATTAGTTTTCTGATTCAGTTGACTTCTCATGAAGTGATGTTACCAGCCCAGCACAACACAGAGCAAAAAACCGCACTGGCCATCACAGAGTTAAGACAATTAAAGAAATGGGAGGAGGTCGGTTGACCTGACGCTGGGGTAGTAATAGTGGTGCAGTGAGAGAGAGCTGAGTACACAGTAGACAGAGAGAAGCTGTGTGCCTCAGTGGTTGGCTGCTTAATAGGAGCTTATTATACTCCTATGAACTAGTGTAGGACATTGGCTTCTTTCTTGATTACTGGAGCTTTATTATTGATTAGAGGCTGATTCTGAGTCAGAGTTTGTAAATATTTTTAAGACTGTTTATCACTCTTGGATTTATTTAATCTTTTTTTTAGCAGAAAGAGTATTATTATGTTTATTGTTTAATTTTGTACCATTGTTCTTTGTTTATGTAAATACCTTCAGAGGATTTACTGTGTTCATAACAATTATTTATGAGCACTTTGAAACCACTTCATTTTTTTTTTGTCCAGGGCATCCTACTCACTAGTATGGGAAAAACCCCACATATAACATACTATTCTATTTCTCTTGATGACTAGTTATGCAAGATGTCAAGCTTTTTTAGAGTTGCCTCCTATTTTTGGCCCTCTACACAGAAAACCCCTCATTTATAGGCCATTTTTTTCCTCAAGAAATTACAACCTTATGATAAAGAGTAAACCAATGGTGTGTGTCTTCAATAAAAAATTATCAGAAGGACTTGAAGTTGTGCATGCCACATCAACCAACCCCAGGGGTTCACCCCCTAATGGGATATGAGGGGTCAAAATTACTCCTTTTCACAAATCTTCAGAAAAATTAGGTAATTATAGTAATATTTTTGGTATTTGATTCTTTGCCAATGGTCCTAGCCATCCAACAGCCACTCCCAGAAAGTTAAAAATGACACATTTCAAATAAGCATATGGGTTATTGTTTTAGACTGTTTTGAGGTCAGTGATTGCAAATATGACGTTATTTTGATTTTTGATCTTTTACTAGGGGTCTAAACCTTTCTGGACCTCTATCAATAGCAAATTTCTATTACAATTGAGAATATTTAGACTTTAATAATTTAAACTGAAACATACATTTTAATATTTCAAGTATGAAGTATTCATGTTTATTATGTACTTCAACCCCATGAAGGAAATCGTTACATTTTTTATGAACACCCCAAATTAGGGTAACTTACTCTAATTCATATTTTGTTTTTTTTATTTTTGAAACTTTCTTTATTGTTTTTTTTCCATTGTACAAGCATGTAGTTTTTGCAACAGAACTGTACATACTTTAAAGTATTATTCTAATAAAACATCTTCTTTTAACAGCATTTTGCTATCTCAAAATCTGTTCTTTTGGTCACCTGTGGTTCCAGTCAGTTCCAACTATTTTCAGGGCATCTGTTCTCACTGGCGGTTTGGTAACAGTCACCATTTTGAGACAC
Source organism: Erpetoichthys calabaricus (assembly GCF_900747795.2). Taxonomy (NCBI): domain Eukaryota; kingdom Metazoa; phylum Chordata; class Cladistia; order Polypteriformes; family Polypteridae; genus Erpetoichthys; species Erpetoichthys calabaricus. The sequence goes on from NC_041394.2 coordinate 180,084,501, forward strand.
TTGTGCTATATTTCAGTCATGTGTCTTTTATGTCTATTTTGTTCACTGTTAACGTTAACATTGTTAATTCTTTAGTTTCATTATGTTTAAGCATCTTTTACTATGTTCCATGTGTTTTGTGAGTGGTCCTACAAAAGTCAAGGCCACCTGCCTATCAACATCAAGGGGCTACCTTCTACTCTGTGAAAGCTGAGGAAAAGTCCCTTGTGGTTCATTGTGAATATGCTAGGGTGTTGGTGTGTTCTTCTGTGTTTTCCTCTTTTGATATTTTTGTGATTTATTTGATTTTGGTGACCTTTTTGTAATTGCCTATTTTGAAGGCATTGTTTTTTGCCTTTTGTCTTTTGCTCCTTTGAGTTTATTTTTGTGCCACAGAGCATTATAGTACAAATAAATCTTTTTTTACTGTATAAAGATTCTTCGTTGCTCTCTCTGTTACTAGCTGGGGTTTGACACTATTTCCCTCTCTAGTGGGCATTTGTTGGACTCATGTGGTCAGAAACTCTTTAATTCACAACAACTTGTTTTTACTAGTGACCACTTTGTGCATAAAAAGGTGATATTGTTGCCATCACATGACACTAGGTTCTTTCACGTCATGACTTTGTTATCCAGAAGATATTTAAGGATGTGGCATGCTCCTTCTGGTGTTTAAGATTCAGGATGGTTCTAAAATGATTCTTCAATATTTTAGAGATAAATTACTTAAAGATGTTTCAGGGCTTTAAAGACTTATTGAATGCTTACTTGTGATTTGGATATTTAATTACAGTTCTGGCTAGTTGTTTTAGGTTCATTCTGGCTTTTCTGACCCTTGCATTGTCTTTTTAAACACATTACTGGCTGCTGCCATCTCCTGGGGCCTCATGTATAAACGGTGCGTATGCACAAAAATGGTGCGTACGTCCGTTTCCATGCTCACATTGCGATGTATAAAAACTAAGCTTGGCGTAAAGCCACGCGCATTTTCACTCTAGCTCAGTCCCTTGTGCATGCAAGTTCTCCGCTCAGTTTTGCAAACTGGCGGCACCCAGCGTAAAGCAGTGCTACTGTTCCTGTGTGGCTTCCCCTTATTTTTTAGATTTGCATCCCTGACGTGGCTTTGTCAAATACACAGAAATTAACCACATATCATTTATTAGTTTAAGGAATCTCATTGTAATCAACCCGTAACCATATAATGGTGTACCGAATGGCCAAACTATTCTAAATACCATCACTGCTTTAGTGTTGTTATTCCCAGTGCACCACTGAGTATTTAACCCACTGTATCTGAGTGTGGAATCACAGCTGTACAGCAGCTGATCGGATTATCGGTATACAGCATCTTGCACACGCTGTCTCAGCCATGTGCGCAATCTTTTTGAACTGTTCCCATACAGCACAAGCTTCAGAGCCTTTCCTGTAGGGACCTTCAGAAACAGTTCCATCCCAAGTACTCTAAACACACTCAATCAGTCCATCAATTGCCCCTGGTAGAACTGTTTGTATGTATAAGTACAATCACCTCAATGTAAATTTGCACTACTGTTTTAATATTGCACAACCTAAGTCACTTTATAAAGCGCGTATTTACACATGATGACGACTGGCTTCTACGTCGATTTAGATTTCCAAGCATTATCTTCTTGGAGCTCTTGATATAATTTTTAAGATGAAATGCAGTAAAGCATTTTTATTACATTATACAGATAAATTTTAAACGTCATTAAAATAATGTATATTGTTAATAATTAAACATGTGAGGACACGGTGGCGCAGCGCTAGCGACAAGCTGGTGCCGTGTTCAGGATTGTTCATGCTGTATGCTTTCTGGGATTGCCATGACCCTGGATGGATAGATGGATAGAATAATTAAACAAGTACTACGAAGATATTTCAATGTTTCACAAAAGTTTTGAAGAATCAGCATTCTAAGCTTACAGATCGCTTGGAATCTATTACAGAGCTGATCGTGTGGCGATTGGTTACTTGGAAAAAGAAAAGGAAGGACAGGAAAAGGAGGTTAGTACGTTTGAGAGAGACAGTACTGCTGCAGTAAATTATTTCATCAAAGGTCGTGCACGGCTCAGCAAGCATCTTGCGGGTGGCAGGAACAATTTCTAGACAGGGCGCCAGCTTATTGCTAATACTGCACTACCATGTCCCCATGTTTAATACATGCTTTAATTCCTATCATTATGAAAATGATATCAAGTATACATCTTAATATTTAAATTGTTCAGTGAGCTGTAATATCATGAATGTAATGTATTCTGTGTCCTGTCGGCGGAAGAGAAAGCCCGTTTAAGAATCACGTAGTGATTCACATACATAGAGCACATAAAAGAACACATACAAAACAAAGCATTTAACATAGAAAGAAGCATTTAATGTGCTACTTTAGTTACGATAGGATCTGAGAAACTAGTAAATTAAACGAT